>NW_004443971.1:16231459-16254354 GCF_000243295.1 Trichechus manatus latirostris
ATATATATATATATAGATAAAGATATATATGGAGCCCTGTTGGCACAATGGTTAAGTGCTGGGCTCCTAGCCAAAAGGTCGGTGGTTCGAACCTACCGGCAGCTCTGTGGAAGAAAAGACTTGGTGTTCTGCTCCCATAAAGATTAAACCAAAAAACCCATCGCCATTGAGTTGATTCTGACTCATATCGACCTTATAGGACAGAATAAAACGGCCCCATAGTCTCCAAGGCTGTCAATCTTTGGGGAACCAGATTGCCACATCTTTCTCCCAAGGTGCACCTGTTGGTTTGAACCACTGACCTTTCAGTTAGCAGCAGAACACTTGAACCACTGTGCCACCAGGGCTCCTGTTTTTTCCCATAAAGATTATAGCCTAGGAAACCTTACGGGGCAGTTCTACTCTGTCATATAGGGCTGCTATGAGTTAGAATCATCTCAAAGGGCATACAACAACAACGCCACCCTGACTAGATTGTTGACATTTGCAGGACTGGCATTTTGGTACCTAATGTGCCTTATCCATACTCAGGTAGAGATTAATGTGTCAGGCACGCAGACATGCATCATATTGAATGGCAAAAAGTCAATCACCAAAAATGAGTGGGTGTAAGCAAGTAACGTGGCTGGAGTTGATATTGCAGATTGTATCATAAGGTACCCAGGTCCCTGGGTATTGCAAGTGGTTTGCTCTTGGTTTTTAGCCAGAAGGTAAGTGGTTTGAACTCACCCAGCAGTGTTGAAGAAGAAAGGCCTGGCAATCTGTTTCTATATACATCACAGCCAAGAAAACCCTAAGGAGCTCAGTACTCTATAACACACGGGGTTGCCAGGAGTGGGAATTGACTCAGATGCAACAGGTTTTTGTTTTTTTTAACTCATAAAGGAAAAGGAGATTATGCCTATCTGTATCGACCTAAATGGCTAGCAGATTTTCACCACATTTGGAGAGTATATTTGGGAAGGTTTGGCTTAAGGCATAGGTGTTGAGTTGACATTCTGGCTTGCCCAGGACAGCTCCTGTTTATAACTGTTGTTCCAGTATAATTATTGGTAGTACCTCCTTTTACTTTCTAAAGCGTCCTCTTTGGATGGTAAATTATATGGTCACTTAGCTTTGAAGCATCTTTCAGATTCACTTAAACAACCTTGGGGAGGGCTACCTGCAGGAATCTCAGTGGGAGGACCCCGGTCAATGTTGACTGGGAGATATGTGCTATGCATATTTATTGAGGTACTGTGAACAGAATATGCAGGGATTCTGACTGAATGTTGTTGTTGGTTGCTGTCGAGTCTGACTGAATATGTGTCCCAAATTCATAATAAAAAGAATTATAGGCATTGACTTGACATTGAGCTGCTTCTAACGTGGTCAACTCTATGTTGTACTCCAAAAGTAGACGCAACAAGGATTCACTTATTAATTAAGTTACTGACCCAATCAAGGAACTCTAACTCTGCTGGTTAGTAAGAAATATAAGTGAGAAAGGGGTCAGAGGAATTAAAATTTGAAGCCCTCTTGGAAGCAACAGAGAAGAGGAAAGGTACCCAGTGGCAGGTGGAAAACAAGTGTTATCTGCAAAGACACTAGATGTGGGATCATGAGGGAGGTGTGTGGAAGTCTCCAGTACCTTTCAGACTCTTCTCTTCTCTGTCCTTCCTTCCTCTTCTTTAGAATCTGGAATAAAAATTGCATTCAAAGAAAAGGAAAGGAGCAGAAGGTAGAGCGTTGGGATGGGATTGGGACCATGGGGGAAGATAAAGGAGATTTTGTTTAGTGTGTTTATGAGCATGAGCTCTAGAGACAAAATTACCTGGATTTGAATCTTGGCTCTTACCCTTGACAGGTCTAAGAGTAGGTGCTCAACAAATGTGATTAGTGGAAGCTAATCTTGGTGGGAGTCCCTGGATGGTTGAAATGGTTAAGGAGCTCAGCTGCTAACTGAAGGTTGGAGGTTCGAGTTTACCCAGAGGTACCTCAGAAGAAAAGCCTGGTGATCTACTTCCAAAAAAATCAGCCATTGAAAACTCTGTGGAGCACAGCTCTAGTCTGACACGCATGGAATCACCATGAGTCAGAACTGTTTGTGCTTGGACAAGGTTTTGTGCCTCAGCTTCATCATCCATAAAATAGCAGTATTTTACTAAACTGTCAGCATTAAATGAGAAATTACATACGATGTGACTAGCTCAGTCCCTGGACCATAGTAAATGCTCAGTCAAGATTTACAAAAAATCCAAACCAGTTGCAGTAAAGTCAATTCCAACTCATGGCAACCCCAGGTACATCAGAGTAGAACTAGGCTCCATAGGGTTTTCAATGACTGATTTTCTGGAATTAGATCGCCAGACCTTTCTTTCAAGGTGCCTCTGGTAGACTTGAACCTTCTAGCTTTTGGTTAACAGCTGAGCTTATTAGCCATTGGCACAACCCAGGGACTCCCAGTAAACATTAGCTCCACTAATAACATTTGTTGAGCACCTGCTCTGTATCGTGTACTTTAAATATCTTACCTAATTTCATACAATGGACCAGATATTTCCCTCATTTTATAAATGAGGAAACTGAGGCCCCGGGATAATAGAATTTGCCTTGTGTTCACATCCGCCAGGTTGAATTCAATGCTTTTCCTACCTCACCAGGCTGCCTAGTCTGTACCATTGCTGTGTGCCCAGAGCCTAGAACGCTGCCTGTCACGCAGGCGCCCAGCAAATACGTGTGACCGACTGCATGAATGCCTTTCGCCTCCTGGCCCTGACTGTTCCTTTGTTCTATTCGTTGGACATTTGAGTACTTGGCTCACATTGTACCACACTTGACTCATCAGTATGCTGCTTCTTGTCTTTAAGCCTTTGTTTGTGTGTTGCCAATCCCCTGGACAGACTGGGACTTTTCAGAAGGAGAGGATTGGCTTGTATTCACTAATACAAGGGACTAAGCTCCAGCATGTTAGAGCCCAAATCGCACTTTCCAGAAAGAGTGTTTAGAACATTTAAGCATGGAGTATCTTGACTTTTTTCATTTAAAGATTCAAATATCAAATGCACACTTGGCTAGCCGAGCCTTTTTAACTAGGATCAAATGGATGAAACTGTCTTTGCGTTGGCAGCTCAGCCCAAAATGAAGGTTTGGCACGCTTCAACGGCTGTCGCTAGCTTTTGTTTTTGGAGACTGCATGGTTCAGAAGAAAAAGCACTGAGCTTGAGGTTTAAGTCACTTAAGTTCTCGGCCTCTGTTTTCTCATTTATAAAACTGGGATAAGAATACCTGCCCCCACCTAACTCAAAGCTCAGTAAGGCCAAAAGAGACAGCATGTCTTGTAGACGTGATTGGAGAGTACCATTAACATAAAAAGGATTATCTGCAGAATTTATTCATGAAAAACAAGGTTTGGTACAGAACCTGAGCTGTCAATTTTAACATACAGAGTTCCAAAAGAGTATGTACAGATCCTATTTTTGTACCTAAAAAAAGTGTTTCTATGCATAGAAAAACCACCATCTGTCTGTCAGTTTGTCATACTGTGGTGGCTTGCATGTCGCTGTGATGCTGGAAGTTATGCCACCGGTATTTCAAACACCAGCAGGGCCACCCTTGGTGGACAGGTATCCAGGGAGCTTCCAGACTAAAACAGATTAGAAATAAAGGCCTGGTGATCTACTTTCACAAATGAACCAACAGAAGCTCTACGGATCACAGTAGAATATTGTCTGATATAGTGCTGGAAGATGAGCCTCCTAGGTTGGAAGGCCCTCAAAATACACGGTGGCTGCAACAGTGAAGCTAAGCATACCAGTGATCATGAGGATGGCGCAAGACCAGGCAGTTTCGTTCTGTTGTATGGGGGTCACCATGAGTCAAAGCTGAGTCAAGGGCAGCTGACAACAAAAACCACATGAATAGAAAAAAGTCTGAGGTGTTCAGTTGTTACCTCTGAGTGATGAGGGTGTGGGTAATCTTGTCTTCTCAGTTTTGCCTATCTGCATTTCCTAATTTTTTTATTATAATTTTTTTTTTTTTAATGGCTCGGTTGAATCGTTTTTTTAAAAAGGTTACAAAAGATACCAAATAAAATGTAATTTAGACACTGATATTTTAGTTGGCACTTCAGGATCATTATTGTGACTATCTGATATTAGAGGATCGATGTAATCAAGTAACAGCATAGTTAATATGACAGGAGTGTTATCATTGATTTTTAGGGGTTGAGGTTTCCCTGTCGCAGTCTGATAAGGAAGTTTGGTTTCTCCTCCAGCTGGGCTCCTGGTGCGTGTCTGATGGTGAGACATCAGGACTGGGCAGTTGAACCTGTGGAAAACTAAGGTCCTCTGGGTCCACCCCTCCCTAGGCCCCTAGGTTTCTATGAAGAGAGATGATTATAATAAAACAAATTGGCTTGTTCACTTTTAAGCATGGATAAGTATGTTACATAAGACAACAACAGATTCAAAAGTAATAAGATGTGATCTGTGACCTTTGTGGTTTAATTATGAAATTAATGTTCTTAGGTGGTGCAAGGACATAGTGCTTGGTAAAGTAGAGGGTCAGCAAAAAAGAGGAAGACCCTCAACAAGATGGATTGACACAGTGGCTGCAACAATGGGCTCAAGCATAACAACGATTGTGAGGATGGCACAGGACGGGGCAGTGTTTTACGCTATTGAATATATAGGGTCACTATGAGTTGGAAGCGACTCAGCGGCACCTAACAACAACAACAAGTGGTGCAATGGTTAAGTGCTCAGCTACTAACCAAAAGGTCAGCAGTTCAAACCCACCCAGACACTACATAAGGAGATCTGTTCCTGTAAAGATTACAGTCTAGGAAGCTCTATGAAGCAGTTCTACTCTGTCGTATAGGGTCACTGTGAGTTGGAATCGACTCCGTGGCACACAACAATAACAGCAGGGAAATCTTCAGGTTCTCCTCAATTTGGTCTCTCAGTTTATGCTTATTCTTCAAAAGGCATGATTTTAAAATTATTGAGGAGTAAGGCATATTTGTTGTTATCTCTGCTTCTTTTAAATTGATAGTTATTCAAAGTATAACATTGGCCTGGGGCAAATTATTAACTGTTTCAGTCTAGAGCCTTCTCAGGTGTAGGGTGGGGCTAAAAATAGAGTCCTCATTGAGTTGTTACAAGATTTGAATGAGGTCATGCCTTTAGATTTGAATGAGGTCATGCCTGTAGATTTGAATGAGGTCATGCCTTTAGATGCCCTTCTGAAAATTTCATGGGTCTGATTGATTCCCATGGTCGAGGGGTGAGAGCCCAGTTGAGCTTCCAGCCTTGGTTGAGGTTCCTTCTTTCACAGCACATTTGTCACTAACTGTTTCTATTTAACTCAGAGGTCTTGAAATGTTTTTGCCCGCATATACCCCTGAAAGTAATTTAGAAATATTAAGTACTCTTTTTGTAAAAATAATTTTCTTTGTCATTGAGAATATACACAGCAAAACGTACACTGATTCAACAATTTCTATAGGTACAATTCAGTGTCAGTGATTACATTCTAAGTACTCTTTTTCATAATTTTTGGTGAACATCTGAAAGTTTTTATCATAGGTTTAAATATTAAATTTTGAAAATATATAACAAATCTGTTATCTGTCTTGTTTAAGGGTTCTCACCCAGGGAGACTTTGCCCACCAGGGGACACGGGGATATGTCTGGAGACATTTGTGGTGGTCATAACTGGTGTGTGTGTATGTGTGCTACTGGCATTAGTGGATAGAGGCTAGGATGCTGTAAGACACCCTAGAAGGCACAGGGCGGCCCCCCACGAAAAAGAATTATCCAGCCTAAAATGTCAACAGTGCTGAGGTCAAGAAACTTGGTTTGAGCATATCCAAACCATTACGAATATCATGGTGATTTTATACTTATCAGCATCCATTTAAAAAATACAGGAAGAAACTCTTGTATAATGTTCCTTTTTCTCCTTGAAATTGTATTTCCCTTCCTTTTCCCCCCACAGAATTTTATCCTATGAAATATATTTTTATGCTTGGAAGCCTTATTAATAACCATATAATACTTCTCTGCTACAAAACTATGTCTATAAATTGAAATAATTTTATTTTCAAATCCTGTGACCATAAAACTCTAAAAGTTAAGATATTTCTTCCTCATTAAGGTAGCATTGGTATGAGATAGATCAAAACACCATAAATATATTATAAAATTTTATTAATTTTTTTTTTTTTAAACATAGAAAGCTTTTGGTTGAAATGCATTTCTTAACGGGATGAACTGGGGAGGGAACTCCAGGTGCCTCATAAATAGACTTTGGAGACGTGGAGGCTTTCACCCTTGGAGTAGGGCAGCATGTGAGGAGAGATGGGGTGGGAGGGTGAGAGAGATGTGCCTTTTAAAATAAGGTTGGAGAACCGCAGTTGTGAACAGAGGATAGAAATTGAGAGTTGGCCTCATATTTTCTCAGGGAGATCAGTTTTAGGAAAGCAAACACATGAGTGTTGAGGATTTGGAAATGGATTTCCTTAAAACTGTCCTTGCCTTGTACACTCTGGAAAGTCTTCCTGTTCCCACAGAGGCTTTCGTACCTCGGTATGATGTAACTCAGGCATGCTTTCTGAGTAACTTAGCAACTCTCCCTTTTTAATGGTTCTGACTGTTTTCATACTCAGCTAATGCGTGTTGAAGAAAGCTAAGCCAGTGTATACCATAAGTACTTTATAAGTCAAGCAGGTAGAATTTCTCATAGGCGGCATAATTAGAGTGGAGCAGGATAGCATCATACTGTGGAGTGTGATTTCTGGAGCCCGACACAATATTTGTTCCTATCTTCCGTCACCATCAGCTGTGTGACCTGGGGCAAATTAGCTTTCTCTTCTGTAAAGTGGGGCTAAAAGGAGAATCCCCATTGTGAGGTTTAAATGAGGCCAGGCATGCAAAGCACTTAGTATAGTGTCTGACCCATAGTTAAGTACTCAGTAAATATTAGCTCATGTTATCTTTGGAGTCCCTGGCTGGGACAGTTAAGCACTCAGCTGCTAACAGAAACGTTGGAGGTTCAAGTCCACCCAGAGGTGCCTTGGAGGAAAGGTCTGGTGGTCTGCTTTCGAAAAATCAGTCATTGAAAACCCTATAGAGCACAGTTCAACTCTGACACACATGGGGTTACCATGCGTCAGAACTCACTCCACGGCAACTGTTTATTTATTTTTTATTGTTATCTTTAGATAGCCTAAGGAATGAGCTCTTGAAAGGCAATGGAATAATTATTTCTGTCTTATTTCTTACATCACGGCATTTTTGTGCACAAGTTATTGGAGCTGACTGCCCTGTTTTTATGGATAGCATTAGGTCTTTTTGATCTTCCCTTTGACCATGAGTCCTGAAAGACCAAGGCTCTGGGGCTGCTACAAGGTATTTGCCCAGGGCTAATGAGACAACAGTACACTTTCATTTTCTGGCCAGCCTCACAAGGACAAATGTAAGCGCCTAAGAACAGCTTCTGGAAGGGTGGACCCCTGAATACTGGAAGTTATTTTTCATATTCTCAGAACACTCTCTAGACGCTGCACCATGTAGACGGACCACGTTCGGAGTCTCCTATGGGGTCACGTACACAAAACGTATGTAAAGGCATGACTCCAAGTAACGATAGCAAAGTACCTTAATCCCTGTATTGACAACTGTTCTATGGTTACACGGTTTTAATCCCGGAGGAGTTGTCTCTTGACATTAAGCTGTCCAAGCAGTATTTATATCCACGTCTGCCCTGCAAGATCACTTAACCCCACACAGCCGTTTACAAGTAGTTAATGACAGAGCTGGCAGGACTTGCCTCTTCTGAATGATCACATAAGTTCGACCTGTGCTGTCATGGTTTATGGAGGAAGGCAGTTTGTCCATAGTTGGCTTCAACCACAGCAGGTCATTTGAAATGAAACGAGACAGTTTCTACAAGCAGATTGATTTGGGAATCTTGCCTGTTCTTCCCTTTGACCCTTGACAAGTTGACACTACAAAGACTGTGACTTTAAAAAATGATGGGGTGCAAATACATTTAGGTAGATGATTTACTGTGTGCTGAAGCAAGGCCAGTGCGTTTAGAGTGAAGCTGTGAGGGAAGGTAATTGTAAACTTTAAGTGTGTTTTATGGTTCTAGAGCTTATTAATTATCCTACCAGGGAAATCTACTGATAACCCTCATTCAAGTAGTTTATATTCTTGGTATGAGGCCAGGGACCTAATCTCCTGGTTAGAGACTAGGGGCCCAATTTCAAGATGAAGAGAGAGAGTCTTTACAATGAACTTATTAAAAGTTACAGGCTCAGTCTGTTATTTTTGGTTGACAAGTGCTGTTTGTGCTTGAGGATAAGAAAGCAAGTTCTCTTTCGTGGATCTTATTTTTTTTTCTTGTTATTTCAATTTTTTTTTGTAAATATAGTTAACATATACAGGAGGAAACAATGTGATTAAAAGAGTGACAGATTTGATTGGTGAAAACCAAAGAGTTACCAGAGACACCAGAAAATTCCAAATATGCTTTTAACAAATGTTTCCTTCTAACTTTTTGCAATCACATTGAGATTTTCACACCAAATATTATGTAATATTTAAAGAAATATTTCCTATATTGTGCGTCCATTCTTCTGTTGCAGTTTTTCCTCTTAGATGCGAAGTTTCATTGTGAATAGATATGATTGTAAATAGAATTTAAAGATCAACTCTTTTCCAAAAACAATGAAAAAGACAGTCAGGAAGATAATTTTTAAAAAAACTGTTATCTCAGTTCACAATTAGGTGGCATTTATGCCTAGATTCTTTTAAATGAACTTTGTGATAGAATTGTTAATTTATTAATGTTTGGCTTTGAGCTGAACGATCAATGCTCCTTAACATTTGTTGTGGAAACTATCAACAAGGTATGGTTTGTAAGACTTCGGTTCTTCCCGGATGCTTTTGTGTTCCTCTCTATTCTAACCACTTTGCTTGAAATATAATTTTGAAGATGCTAGTAAAAATATAACAAATTCCCTATTGGTCTCTGTTTAAATTATTTACTACCCCTTTGAGCCATATCTTCATTGAACAATGTTAAAAGTATTTTGCTGAAATGTTTCTGTATGTTGTCCATTGGGTTTAATAGACCTGCCGTTTAATAAGCTCTCTACCTGTAAGGATAGACTATTTGACCTCTGTGACCTGCCACGGGTAGACATAGTATAAGATTGCTTTGTGAAATAAAGCTGTCGGTAACATCAACAAAATAAAAAATGATCGTATTCCAATACTCTCTGCTGAGTACTATGACAGCGCTGAAATATGGAATAAAATTGAAAGTAGATTAGTTTTGGGTCTTAAGTCATGTTTTGACAAGATATAAGAGAGGAGAACATATCTTTGAACTTTTAGTTTTAAAGTTTTGTAATGAAAATATTTATCATTTTGTAAGGTTCCTTCTTTGTTTATCACATGTAGGCTCTATAACCTTAAAGCAATCTGTTCTCTTATTGCGAAGGATATAAATACTGTTCTATCTTTATACCAAATATCATAAAGGAGACACAGACAGTGGGAGATAGTTTGACACTTTGTAAGTTAAGGAGTGTCATGCTAATAAAAAAAGCTTATTGAAGAGGCTGGAAAATCAGTCATTAATAAGCTACATATTTTTAGGGTATGTAAAGCATGTAAATACTGGAGACAAGCAGTTTTTTGCGAAGGTTTGAATCCGAAGAGGAAGAATAAATGTGTCAGAGTGGAGGCGGACTTGCTGGCGATTGCTTTCATCTTAAAGGAATTTGAAAATTGCCTCGACATACAGATTGTGACATTATTTCTTTCATCTTTGGGTTATGTATAAATCAAGTGAAATCATGCCTAGTGTATGGCACTCATGGTCGACAGAGGGTGCGAGTCGAGTACTGTAACTCTCCCCTTTAAAAAACCAAACCGGTTGCCATCGAGTGGATTCCAACTACAGGACAGAGTAGAACTGCCCCATGGGGCTCCCAAGGAGCAGCTGGTGGATTTGAACTGCTGACCTTTTGGTCGACAGCCACAGCTCTTAACCACTGCACCACCAGGGTTTCCGCGCTCCCCTGTAGGAATTTGCAAATATCCTGGATGGTCAAATGGAAGATTGTGGAGCCTTAAAAATGCTGTGTCTATTTCCTCTTCCTGTCCTAGGCAGAACGATTACAAAACGGGCAGGTTAAACAGCTCTCCGCGCTCATCTCAGAAGGAACTTATCTCTTTTCAAAGTCTTTCCCTTTAAAAAACAGATGCAGTCTTTTCTCTGCAGGTCAAGGGACTGCACTAGCTGTCACCCGTGTGCACAGCGCAATGCCAGCCGGCGGAGCCTTCTAACTAAGGATTCTATTGGAGAAATCTAAATGGACTTCTTTTTTTCCCTTCTAATAAATGTGAATTACATGGTGTCATTAGGACTAAAGGGACGTTGGTGGTTCAGTGGCAGAACTCTCACCTTCCCTGCGGGAAACCCGGGTTCGATTCCTGGCCAATGCACAATGCCCCTCATGCACAGCTACCCTCCGTCTGTCAGTGGAGGCTTTCGTGTTGCTATGACAATGAACAGATTTCAGCAGAGCTTCCAGATTAAGACGGACTGGTTAGAAAGCCCTGGCGGACTACTTCCAAAAAATCGGTCAATGAAATCCCGATGGATCACAATGGTCCAATCCCCAGAAGATCTGGGAATGGAGCCGCCTGGGCAGCGTTTTGCTCATTGGGCATGGGGTCGACTCAAGAGCAGTTAATAACAACATTGGGTTAAACCTGCAGTGAGATCCTTATGGACTCTTTTTAGTCACAAAAACGATAAACCTGTTGGCCTAGTCTTAAAATTTTTATCATCAGAGATTTAAAAAGTAAAGATTATATTTTCTAAAGGTTCTGAATTAAGTTCAGGTTTCACACAATTTCTTCTGAGAAATTTTAAAGCTGTGACAAAAGAAAAAATTTAAATAAGTTGGATGAATATAAAATATAGCTCTGTTTCTTAGTAGTTGAGATGGAGGCCAAAAGGGTTTGTGGAGGTACTGTAACATCCCCCCTTAATTTGTTCCATGACATGGTTTTGACCTTAACTTTGCTAAATAATATCTTAAACAGGACAGTGAATTGCTATAGTCATCAGGTTGGTATCATTTGTCATCGTCGATGTAGACTTGACTCCTAAGGATAGAACGCTGTTAAATAATTGTATAGTTATCAACGACCAACACCAAATTTACATGCATATTTTATTCACGATTTTTCAAGTGTCAAGATGCCAGAGGAAGGAAGGGCCCTGAACATCTTGGGAGGCATCAGAGGCATAGAGTGTGCTCCCAACTCCTGGAGGGTTGGGGATGCCACGCCCCTGGAAAAGTGTCCTGGGCAGCTGGAGATCAGCTAGAAGAGAGCAAGGCAAAGAAAGGAGATGGCTATGCCTAATGGCAGGCAAGGAGCCCTGGTGGTGCAATGGTTCAGACTTGGCACCTATTCGAACACCGCTCTGCGTGAGAAAAAGACCTGGCGATCTGCTCCTATAAAGATTAAAAAACAAACAAACAAACACCATTGTGTTGAATCAATTCCAACTCATAGTGACCCTATAGGACAGAAAAGAACCGCGCCATAGGGTTTCCAAGGATATAATCTTTATAGAAGCAGGCTGCTACATCTTTCTCCCACAGACAGGCTGATGGGTTCGAACCGCTGACCTTTTGATTAGCAGCCAAGCTTTTAACCATGGCACCACCAGAGCTCCTTGCCATAAAGATTACATCCTAGAAAACCTTTTGGGGCAGTTCTACTCTGTCTTATGGGGCCCCTATGTGTCTGAACAGACTTGCCAGTACCTAACAATAAGGGTGGGGAAAGGTAACAGAAAATTAGAGGTGAGATAAATTTTAGAATTTTTTAGAGAAAGAGACAGACAGAGAGAGAGAAAGGAAGTATTAAAAGAAAACAAAAAAAATAATTATAACATGGTAGGAAAGGAATTTGAAAGCCACTCCACCGTGAAGAACTACCTGTTGAAATCAATGAGGGGACAGTTTTCACAGTGACCTTCTGTATCATGAAAAAGCTCGCTCTTGGATGTCAGGCAGTCTGGGATTCAAGTGTCAGTTCTGTCACTTAATAGTTGTGGTGCCTTTAGCAACACAGGTGAACCTCCCACATGTCAGGTTTGTAATCTGGGAAATGGAGATGAGATCTAGAGCGCTGTGCTTGCCTGTGAATTAAATGAAACAACCTGCTTAAGTGAGCCTAGCGTGGTGGCTGACACAGGGCAATTGCCCAGTGAATCCTGGTGGCCTTCTCTTCCCTCTTCGCCAGTGTTTAATAAGGATGGCAACCTCTTCTTCCACTTAGACTTCGTGAGCCTCATGAGGTCCCTTCCATCCTTGTAAAAGAAGGTGTTCTGGAAGTATTTTCACCTTTAAAAAACCAAAACCAAACCTGTTGCCATCCAATCGATTCTGACTCATAGTGACCCTATAGGACAGAGTAGAACTACCCCACAGGGTTTCCAAGGAGCGCTGGTGGATTCGAACTGCTGACTTTTGGTTAGCAGACTGAGCTCTTAACCACTGTGCCAAAAAATTCTTATTCCAATTTTAGTTACTCCAGTTATTTGGTTTAAGAAATCTGGACTAAAACCTTAATGTTGGTGAATTTTAGAGATGATCTGTATTGTGATTTTGTAACTAAGCTGGATTTAACTTTATTTAAAAAATCTGGGTACCTTAACTATGGCATCGGAAACCTTGGTGGAGTAGTGGTTAAGAGCTATGGTTGCTGACCTAAAAGATCAGCAGTTCAAATCCACCAGGCGCTCCTTGGAAACCCTATAGGGCAGTTCTACTCTGTTCTGTAGGGTTGCTATGAATCGAAATCGACTCAATGGCAACAGATTTGGTTTGGTTTGGTTTAACTATGGCATCAATCAATACTATTGATTGTGGGAGAATGTGGGACATTAGGTGAATAACTTTCTCATTTGGGCATTTATTTATGTATGCATATATGTCTGTATTCACTTGGTCATTCTTGAAAAGTTTCGGTTGGTAGAAAAAGAACATTTTCTGAAGCAATAATTTCCAATAAATTCTTGCTCTTGAGGAATTTACAATCTAGTTAGGAAGAAAAACACATGCCTACAAACAGTTGCAATTAGCTTAGTGGTAAAGGAGAGAAAAGAGAATATTGTTAGGAGGGTTTCACAAAAGCATTCAAGTGGCCTTTGAGAATGGACCAGATGTAAACCACAGGATGGAGGGGGCATTCCGGGTGGGTATGGGGACCAGGAGAGCTATGAAGGGTGTTTGGATTATAGTGGGAAGCACCTGTCCTGAGAGGTTACTTCCAGGGCAAGATACCTGCCTGTGCATCATGGCGCCAATCGAGGGAGCTAGTGACTATGTGGGGTCATGTTAATCTCAGCTGTAGCCTATGGGATGTTTGCCATCCTGGGACTTATTCTGAGGTGTCATACGGACATTATTAACCTCATTATGATCTGTAAGTGCAGAAACAGCAAGAGGGTTGAAAGTTCTAATGAGGAAAGTCAGATGAAGTCAATGGAAATAAGAAGAAGAATGATTTTCTTAATGGTAAGCAAGGACCTATGTTGCACATGATTAAGGAATGAGTCGTCAGTTGGCCATAAAGTCAATATATCACAAGGTTCAGTTTAAGAACTCAAGAGATTTAACATCACAATGATTATAGAGGCCTTTTACTCTGTCCTATAGGGTCACTGTGAGTCGAAATTGACTCGACGGCAAGGGGTTTGAGTTTTTGGTTAGTCTCTGAGAATCTTCTTTATCACCATTAAAATTGGAAGATGATGATAATAATAATATATATATACACACACTCACTATGTTCCAGGCATTGTTCAATGTGATTTTATATATAAATTCATTTAAAACTCATAACAACCCTACAAGGCAGGTATTATAATAACCCTTTTTTTATAGATGGGATGTCCCTGTGTGGTGCAAATGGTTAAGCACTAGGCTGCTAACAGAAAGGTTGGTGGTTTGAAGAAAGGCCTGGTGGTCTACTTTCAAAAAATCAGCCACTGAAAACCCTATGGAGCAAGTTCTACTCTGGCACATATGAAGTCGCCATGAATCAGGATCAACTTGATGGCAACTGGTTTGGTTTTTCTTTTTATAGATGGAGAAAATGAGGCATAGAGAAGTTAATCACTCAGTAAATGGCAGGGCTGGGATTCAAAAACCAGGAAGTCTGGCACAAGAGTCTGTGATTCTCATAAAGCCTGGCATGGAGCAGTCAGACCCACCGACTGACCGACCAGCACATTCATTGAATATCTAGAGTGGGGACCAAAGGAGACGTTGTCGTCATAAAGTTTAGAGATAAATGGAGGAGACAGATGTTAATCAAATAATCACATAACTAAAAAAAAAATTGCGATATGAAGAAGAGGTACAAGGTACTAACAAAGCTCACAGTAGGGAAAACTTACTTGAGAAAATGTAGCTAGAGCTGGGATCTTCAAAATGAAAAGGAATTAACCAGGCAAAGAGCAGCGGAGCAGCATGTGCATCAGAGCCCCTCTGATGGAAGGAAAGTCAAGGCTGAGGAATTCAGAGACAGTCCATGGGATGCACTAGAGAGCCTAGTGCTGTTGTCGTTGTTGTTTTTAGGTGCCGTCGAGTTGGTTCTGACTTATAGCAACCCTATGTATAACAGAACATAACACTGCCCGGCCCTTGACTATCCTCACAATCCTTGCTATGTTTGAGCCCATTGTTGCAGATACTTTGTTAGTCCATCTCGTTGAGGGTCTTCCTCTTTTTCACTGACCCTCTGCTTTACTAAGCATGATGTCCTTCTCCAGAGACTGATCCCTCCTAATAACATGTCCAAAGTATGTGAGGTGAAGTCTTGCCATCCTTGCTTCTAAGGAGCATTCTGGCTGTATCTCTTCCAAGACAGATTTGTTCGTTCTTTTGGCAGTTCATGGTATATTCAGTATTCTTTGCCAATACCATAATTCAAAAGTGTCAATTCTTTTTCAGTCTTCTTTATTCATTGTCCAGCTTTCGCATGCGTAGGAGGCAATTGAAACACCCTGGCTTGGGTCAGGCATGCCTTAGTCTTCAAGGCGACATCTTTGCTTTTTAACACTTGTAAGAGGTCTTTTATAGCAGATTTGCCCAATGCAATGCGTCTTTTGATTTCTTGCCTGCTGCTTCCATGGGTGTTGATTGTGGATTTAAGTAAAATGAAATCCTTGACAACTTCAATCCTTTCTCCATTTGTCATGATGTTGCTTATTGGTCCAGTTGTGAGGATTTTTGCTTTCTTTATGCTGAGGTGTAATCCATACTGAAGGCTGTGGTCTTTGATCTTCATCAGTAAGCGCTTCAAGTCCTCTTCATTTTTAGCAAGCAAGGTTGTGTCATCCGCATAACACAGGTTGTTAATGAGTCTTTCTCCAGTACTGATACTGCATTCTTCTTCATGTAGTCCAGCTTCTCGGATTATTTGCTCAGCATACAGACTGAATAAATATGGTGAAAGGATACAACCCTGACACACACCTTTTCTGAGTTTAAAACTTTCAGTGTCCTCTTGTTCTGTTTGAATCACTGCCTCTTAGTCTATGTACAGGTTCCTCATGAGCACAATTAAGTGTTCTGGAATTCCCATTCTTTGCCTGTTATCCATAATTTGTTATGATCCACAAAGTTGAATGCCTTTGCATAGTCAATAAAACACATGTCAACATATTTCTGGTATTCTCTGCTTTCAGCTAGGATCCATCTGACATCAGTAATGATATCCCTTGTTCCACATCCTCTTCAGAATCTGGCTTGAATTTCTGGCAGTTCTCTGTCGATATACTGCTGCAGCCGCTTTTGAATGATCTTCAGCTAAATTTTACTTGCATGTGATATTAACGATACTGTTCAATAATTTCCACATTCTGTTGGATTGCCTTTCTTTGGAATAGGCATAAACATGATATCTTCCAGTTGGTTGGTCAGGTAGCTGTCTCCCAAATTTCTTGGCATAGACAAGTGAGCACTTACAGCACTGCATCTGTTTGTTGAAACATCTCAATTGGTATTTTGTCGATTCCTGGAGCCTTGTGTCTCGCTAATGCCTTCAGTGCAGCTTGGACCTCTTCCTTTAGTACAGTTGGTTCCTGATCATATGCTACCTCCTGAAATGGTTGAACGTCAACCAATTCTTTTTGGTGTAGTGACTCTGTGTGTTCCTTCCATGTGTTTTTGATGCTCCTGTGTCATTTAATATTTTCCCCATAGAACTCAAGGTAAGTCAAGGCTTGAAGTTTTTCTTCAGTTCTTTCAGCTTGAGAAATGCTGGGTGTGCTCTTCCCTTTTGGTTTTCTAACTCCAGGTCTTTGCATATGTCATTATAATACTTCTGTTTAGCTCTTTTACTTCATCATTTCTTCCATTTGCTCTGTGTTCAAGAGCAACTTTCAGAGTGTCTTCTGACATCCATTTTGGTTTTTTCTTTCTTTCTTGTCTTTTTAATGACCTCTTTCTTTCTCCATGTATAATGTCCTTGATGTCATCCCACAACTCATCTGGACTTTGGTCACTAGTATTCAATGCATCAAATGTATTCTTGAGATGGTCTCTAAATTCAGATGGGATATACTCAAAGTCGTACTTTGGCTCTTATGGACTTGCTCTAATTTTCTTCAGCTTCAACTTGAACTTGCATATGAGCAGTTGATGGTCTGTTCTGCAGTTGGCCCCTGGCCATGTTCTGACTGATGACATTGAGCTTTTCCATTGTCTTTTTCCACAGATATAGTTGATTTGATTCTTGTGCATTCCATTTGGCAAGGTCCACATGTATAATTGCCATTTACGTTGTTGAAAAAAGGTATTTGCAGTGAAGTAGTCGTTGGTCTTGCAAAATTCTATAGTGCGATCTCCTGCATCGTTTCTGTCACCAAGGCCATATTTTCCAACTACCTATTCATCCTTTCTAACTTTCGCATTCCAATCACCAGTAATTATCAATGCATCCTGATTGCATGTTTGGTCGATTTCAGACTACAGAAGTTGGTAAAAATGTTCAGTTTCTTCACTTTAGTGGTTGGTGCGTCAATTTGAATAATAGTTGTGTTAACTAGTCTTCCTTATAGGTATATGTCTATTATCCTATCACTAACAGTGTTGTACTTCAGGATAGATCTTAAATTGTTCTTTTTGACGATGAATGCAACTCCATTCCTCTTCAACTTATTATTCCTGGCATAGTAGATCATATGATTGTCCAATTCAAAATGGCCAATACCAGTCCATTTCAGCTCGCTAATGTCTAAGATATTGATGCTTACGTGTTCCATTTTATTTTTGATGATTTACAATTTTCCTAGCTTCATACTTCTTACATGCCACATTCTGATTATTAATGGATGTTTGCAGCTGTTTCTTCTCATTTTGAGTTGTACCACATCAGTAAATGAAGGTCCTGAAAGCTTGACTCCATCCATGTTATTAAGGCCGACTCTACTTTGAGGAGGCAGCTCTTCCCCAGTCGTCCTGTCAGTGCCTTCCAACCTGAGAGGTTCATCTTCTGGCACTATATCAGACAGTGTTCCGCTGCTATTCATAAGGTTTTCACTGGCTAATTCTTTTCAGAAGTAGACCGCCATGTCCTTCCTAGTCTTAGTCTGGAAGCTCAGCTGCCATGGGTGACCCTGCTGGTATTTGAATACAGGTGGCATAGCTTCCAGCATTACCACAACACACAAGCCCCCACACTACAAGAAACTGATAGATGCTTCTGGTGCTAGATGAGGTCAAACCATGCCCGAAGCCCTTGTGGCCATGGAGAGGGGTTTGTTATTTATCTCAAGATCAGTAGGAAGCAATACAAGTGTTTTTAGTGGGGGAAGGAGGCATGATTTGCTGCAACATGGAGAGTGGATTTGAGATGGACCTGTGGTAGATGTAGGAGATGGGGTATGGGACCCTTGCAGGGCCCAGGTGAGATACAACAATGGACAATTTGACAATGGACATGAGGAGAAGTGGGGAGATTCAGGAGACACTTAGGGGGTAAAATAAACAAGCCTTGGTGGTGGATTACATGGGGAAGGCAAGGGATGACTCCTGGGGTTTTGGTTTGGGGAGCTGGAGGGTGGTGGTGCTGTCCCCCGTGGTGGGGACCCTAGAAGCAGACCACTGTGGTTTCGTCCTGGACAAGTTGAGTTTGGAGTCCTTGTTGTAAACATATTTAATGATGAAAAGAGGAAAGTCAAAAAGTAAATATCTTTGGATGAAACTTTCTAACAATTGAAAAGAAGCAAGAAGAGCCAGAACTGATGGCATGTTCAACACTGTCGCCTTATAAAACCTAGTTTATATAAATGTGTTCACCTTATCCCCTTGTATAGTATCACTTTATGCTTATGAACAAATGCATTTAAAATCATCTTGTGATAAACAAATGTGGTATAGCCATACAATGGAATATTATTCAGCCATAACGAGAAAGAAGTTCTGATGCACGCTGCGACATGGATGAATCTTGAAAACATTATGCTGAGTGAAATAAGTCAGACACCAAAGGACAAATATTGTATGATCTCACTTATATGAAATATCTAGAATAGGCAAATGCCAAAAGTTTACCAAAGTTTATCAGTGATTACCAAGTGTGGATGAAGGGAGAAATGGAGAGTTACTGCTTAAGGAGCACCGAGTTTCTGTTAAAGGTGATGAAAAAATTTGGAAACGGATAATCGTGGTGGTTGCACAACATACTGAATGTAATTAAGGTCACTGAATTGTACACATAAAAAAGGTAGAAATGGAAAATGTTTTGTTAAATGCATTTTTCCCCACAATAAAAAAAAAACAATCTTTTAGAACAAAACCTGTTACTAATGAGAAGACTACTATGAGTATAACTGCTTCTAGAATGTCTACTTACAGACAGGCTTGTATAAGCCACCATTAATTCTCTGTATGATTAACGTATAAACTGCAATTTCTTTTAATGGAAAAGTAAGTTCAAGCATCACACTGATCATATCAATAATATGCATTTGTAATTGCATACTGTAGATAAGTGTAAGAGCTACATTTCATTACATTCATAAAATGCAAGAACTCCTGAAGCAACCCAGTAGCAGCAACACGCTTGGGGCTGGCTGCTTCCCCAGTCAAGAAGTTGGTCAAATTGCTGTCAACTGGCAATAACGCTCACAATGCACTCCGGCTCTTTTTATCCTCCATAAAATGATAATTTCAAGATAAAAATATTGCATTTTGATGGACTAACAGGCTATGTGAAAGTTAGGAGAGTAACAGCAAAGATAAAAATCAAAGTCAACGAGAACAAAAAGCAAAAAGGGAGACCTTCTTGTTTCTCAAGGCAACTGAGTGACCAGATTTGGTTACTGTATGTTCAGAGAACAGCTTACCCCTAAGTGCACAGCAGGTACAAGGGGGAGTTCATAGAGAGTGTATTTCACGAAGGGGAAGTGCATGGGGCCTGAGTACTACTGGTTAATATGCTGGTCACATTGACAGGTGAAAAGGACCAGAGTGTTGGGTCGACTGGGCTGATCGATACCTCTTTAGATGTCTGCCATTCACCCCATTAGGAGGAAGACTGGGTGCATTAGGGCAAACAGCTTCTCAGGTCCTCCAAGGACTCAGCCAGCCCTCTCCCTCGGGGGGGGCACACGGGAGGAATGGCTCCATTTTGGAGAGGGATGGGGATAGACTGGAGAGCACCAGGCTGAGCTCAAAACAACTTAGAGGCAGCCTGCTGCTCCGTGCAACCCGTGCTGCTAAAATATTTGTAGAAACACAGAAGACATTTCTATAAGCTAAACAAATAAACAGACAGCCAGACCTTGTCACCTGATCCAAACTCCACTGTGGGAGGATTTAAGATATCAACAATGGAGGTGTCAAAATCATAATGTTTCCATTGGAAATACCACCCACAATTCCCGGAGAGACTTTTTCATTGATTAAATTAACTTTGAAATGAAGTCCAAACATTTTCTGCTGCAGGGGAAAGTTTAGAGGTATTCCCCCCCACTTCTTTCAATACATAATCAATTTTGAGCTAAAAATCAGTTGAAGCCAAAATTTTTCTTCTGAATAAACTCACATTCTAATTATTCTTTCAAAGTGCCCACCTTCTTCCAGAATTTTTGTCATAGCACCAAAAATGAGGGTGCTCTACCACGTTTGTTGTCTGGAAAGGGGTATGTGGATAGGCTTCAAGCTGTCCAGGGAACCCCAGATGTGTCTAGAAAAAATGTTTGTGTGTATGTTTTTTTCTGGGGAGAGGGTCCAAAGCTTTCATAATATTCTCCAAAGGGTCTGTGAGCCCCTGTCTCCCCATTTAAGAAACACTGGGCCCCTAACGTAAATACTGTACTACGCGACAGAGTTTTGCTCCCCTCTCCCTGTGGTGTATTTCCCTATAAATCCAAAAGGTGGCAGCACAAACATCCACCTACAGCAGCCCCATTTTCCTGACCATACGGATTTTTAAGGGTAAATCTTAATGATGTGATGTCCCATCAATAACCTTGCTTTTGCTTGGCTAGATGGTAGATACAGTGTCCCATCAAACTGTTCTAAAATATTCGTGGAGGAGCAGAGATTGAATGAGCAGTCCTGGACTTAAAGTCACAAAAATTCAAAGACAACATGCGATATACTGTCGTCAGGGAGTTTAGCACAACCTGGAGAAAAACACAGAGCATGATTAGTGGTTAAACCAAAAACATTCACATACTTTAAAATCGAATGCCGTTTCCGAGCCACGATTAAAACGTAATTTTTCTAAATGGTATCGCCGTTTAGACAGTATATCAGGAATTACTTATTCTGAACAGAAAAAAACACTTCCGTTTCTTGGAACCAACAGCCAAAAGATCTCTGTTAGTTCTTCACTCCTTGGAGGATTGAAACTAACAGAAAAAGAGAAGTTATTTTACATATGTAGATTCTGAGGATTTTTGTTTTGATAATTAAGTATCACTTTCACTTTCTGTAAAAGTATGAGAAGCATGAATGTCTGTTACAAATTCTTAACCGGAATCACACTGGATAATTTTTTTTTTACTTTGAAGATATTTGTTGTTGTTGTTAGCTGCTGTTCAGGCGGTTCTGACTCATAGTGGCCCTGGGTGCTCTTAGCCAGTTCAAATATATGCCTTTTAAGTACATAGTAGATTCTGGGTCTTGATATGGCTGATTACAATGACATTTCCCAAGATAGACTCATTTGTTTAATGCTGTATCTAACCTGGTACTAGAAATTCTTAGGGATGAAATTAAGCCTGTGCTTAAATCTGAAGGAGAACTTGAAAAAAATCAATTAGTGGGCTTAAATGAAATATATTTCTCCTATCATTTCTATTCCTTTGAAAAGTTTCTGTAAAAATTCATAAAATTCACAATCATTAGGTAGCAATGCAAATATGCATACCGACACAGTTTGAGGCTTTTGATAGAAAAGGCCTGGTGGTGTCTGACAAATATCAAAAGGAGCAATGCAAATTTTGTGGGTGGAATAGAATTTGAAACTATTTGCCAACCTGTTTTGGTTCATTTTTCACAGTCCAGTTCAAACTGTGAAGCTTCCTTGAAATGGAAAATAATCCCCTGAGATAAAACAGAAACAAGGTGCTTACATTGTGAGTCCAGCTTCTCTTGGATAGCAATACCTTTAGAAGCGTCATCAGTTGATCAATACATTAATTAATTAGTATTTTTGAAGCTTGTCCTTAGTCCTCTGCTAAGTGTTGAGGGGATACAAAACAAATTTATGCAGAATCCCTTCGTTGGATCCGTGTCACCTGCTATGCCTTAGTGAGCGGAGTCAGAGAGAAAGAGTGCTATAGGGAGCCAAGAACAGGGATTGATTACCCAATAAACAAGGTAAGCACGTACTTAGGGCATCAACAAAATGGGCACCAGCTGTCCAAAGCAAAGGCCCATAGATGCCAAGCAGACAGGACACAAGGAAAAGCCAGCCAGCGCACAACAATGATTCAAGAAAGACTTGATTCGTTATCCTTATTATGTCTGGAAGTAGATATTGTTGGAGAGATTAACTGTGATAAAATCACTGAAGAATTTGTAAGAGCAAAGAAGAGAAAGAAACGTTTTTAATTATAAGATGTTAGAGAGAAAGATTGATCAAAAAAATAGTAATTCATTGTAATATTTGTTTTCTGATCATTAAATTTTCCTTTATGACATCTTTTCATTTGTTCATTTATAATTATAGTATTTATTACAAAACCAAGCATAAAAATTAAAGTATGAGCCGTTTAAAGCAAATTTGGTGAAAGTCAATTTTTCGTTATGGGCGATCAATAGAATTTTACATTGCTTGTTGAAACAACTAAGTTCACTGACTCATTTTGTTTGTTGTGGAATGTGTGGAATATTCTTTTGGTAGACTGTGCAGTATATAGTAAAAATCTTAGTAACCCACATTCACTGAAAATTTTCTAATCCAGTTCATCCCATTCCACTAAAAATGGCACACACCACTTTTGCATTAAATTGCTGATATTATACTCACATTTTAGAAGAGGAGACCCTGATAGCGTAGTGGTTAAGTGTTACAGCTGCTAACTGAAACGTCGGCAGTTGGAATCCACCAGGTGCTCCTTGGAAACTCTATGGGGCGGTTCTACTCTGTCCTATAGAGTTGCTGTGAGTCAGAATCTACTCAAGGGTAATGGGTTTGGTTTTTCTTTTTTTTAATTTAAAAAGAGGTTACATCATGGGTAGCTAATACACACACACACACACATACACACACACATCTAACTCACATATCCCGTTTGAATGTGAGTAAATAGAGGAGGAGGCACCATAGATTATCAATGTTTAGGGCCCT
>NW_004443971.1:16254454-16261017 GCF_000243295.1 Trichechus manatus latirostris
CACACACATACACACACACATCTAACTCACATATCCCGTTTGAATGTGAGTAAATAGAGGAGGAGGCACCATAGATTATCAATGTTTAGGGCCCTTATCTGGCCCTGACCATGAATGGGCAGAGGGATCCGTGAGCAATTTGTTCCATGTTTTAATGTCAGGGCTTCTGTCTCACTTTCTGAGGAATCTCTCTAATCGAGGAGGACCGAACACAACTCCTTCCATTTGGCTACTCCCCACTTCCTGTCAGCCAGCTGCTTGACACACCTGAGTTCCTCTTCTTATAAAATGCTCTTATTGAGTGAAAACTGGCCCAGAAGGACCCTGTGCGAGCAGCCCTCAGGCTGCTGGTGTGCCAGCTTGTGCTGGAGGGCGGGGTTTGTGTGCACTGTCCTCCCGGAGGGCGGGGTTTGCGTGCACTGCCCTCCCGGAGGGCGGGGTTTGCGTGCACTGCCCTCCCGGAGGGTGAGGTTTGTGTGCGTTGTCCTCCTGGAGGGCGGGGTTTGTGTGCACTGTCCTCCATCAGCTCTGCTGCAGGAGAAAGAAAGTGTGCGTGGGGCTTATCAACCAGCAGATCTGGCACCATAGAGCCTGTCGGGGCATAATTATTTTTGAGGTCCAGACTGGGGCTCAGGGGGCAGAACAGGTTTGGACTGGGGGGCCCTTTCTCCCGAGCATTTTCACTTCCAAGAACACTGCAGCAGTCTCAGTCTAGAGGACCACTGTAAATACTCCAGGTGTGGTGGGGGCTGATGGAGATGCTGATTCAGCAAAGAGGAACGGGGTGCAGGGGGCCCAGACATTGGGCTACAGTTCCTGTGGGGAAGAGGGATGTTCCCAGAGCCTTCCTATTCAGTATAGTTTCAGGGTTCTGACACTGTGTTCACTCACCTAGTTATTTAAAGCATCTTTATTTTATCTATTTTTTTTAAACACAGTGGATTTATGAAATTCACGAACAATAATTAGGGTCGCTTCTTCTTAATTCTGTAAAAAAATTTTTTTTTATGCTGCATCTCGACTTATGTCACTTCTATTTGACCTAAAATTATTCCATGTATTCCAAAAACCAACCAAACCTGCTGCCATTGAGTTGATTCCAACTCATAGCGACCCTATAGGACAGAACAGAATTACCCCACAGGGTTTACCAAGGAGCATCTGGTGGATTCGAACCACTGATCTTTCGGTGAGCAGCCATAGCTGTCAAACACGATGCCACCAGGGTTTCCATTCCATATATTAGGTGGTTTAAATCAATGATTCCCCAGTGTAACCTTAGAAACACAAGTTCCCCAGCATATGAATAAGTCTTGTTTGGAAAAGGGTTCCACAGGCAGATAAGTTTGCAAAATGCTGGGCAAGGCCAAGTTCAGCAGATTTCTTGGCTGCAGGCCTTAATGTGATTGGTAAACCTTGGAAGGGAAGAAGGCGCAGGGTTTCCCAGCTGTACCCACTGCCTTCCCTGGAGGAGGATCTTATAGGAATACTGTTCTAAGAACTACACCTTAGGAAGCACTTGCTTATAGATTTGTTCACGTTTGAAAAGACTGTATTATAGAGGAGAAGTAGGCATAGGGAAAGCCAAAGACCTGCGAAGGAGTTTATTTTGTAAGGGTGAACCCATGAAATGGTGTATCCATCTGAAAAACCTCTTTTCGTTACACATTGTATCTTAGGTCACCAAAAATAGGCCAGGTCTAAAAAGGCCACAGGCAGGTCTAAGGTGGTGAACAAATGCATTATAAGAAGATGCATTTTACAACCATCTTGTAAAAATGCATTTAGGATGACAAATTGCTGAAAATATGAAGAAGTATCTAACATGATGCACATTCTCGGGCACAATTGCAAATGAGAATCTCATTAAGATTCATGTTCTGAAAATATTTTTATTTCTGAAATTGGCTTGGTATGGGTTTGGGCCTTTTATGTATAATTTAACAAGGGAAACCAGGACAACAGTAATGTACAGATAGATAGGGAGAGTTTATCCTCTCGAATGAACAAATTAGGTTATCCTCAATGGAAATCCGCCTGAGGTACTTACATACTCAAAAATGGCTCTCCTCTCATTAGAAAAGAATACTAAAAAGAACATCCCTTTCCATTTCACGCAAGAATGGAAGGGAGCAATCAGGGGCGGGTTATCCAATAAGCAAGGTAAGCACGGGCTTACTTGTGCTTATCACTAATCTGTAGTGAACAATGTCACATTTTTTTCACCAACTCAAAGATTCTGCTTCTAGGTATGGCTGGCATCTGCCTCTCTCCCAAGCCCCCAGCACCTTCCTACAGAATCAAAGCCTCTTTTCAAATTTATAATCTCTGACAGGGGCCGATGACCCAGTAAGCACAAGTAAGCACGGGCTTACTTGTGCTTACTAATCTGTAATGAAGAATTTCACATGGTTTTCATGTTGTGAAATGGTTCACTACAGATTGGTAAGTAAGTACAAGTAAGCCTGTGCTTACCTTATTGGATAATCCGCCCCTGGGTGCAATGAAAATTAGAAAGTGCTCATTTGCACGTGGTCCTGGCATTCATCATCCCAACCCAGTTGCTGGCAAGCAGCAAGCGGCTCTGAGGATCAAGACTGAGTCTACAACCCCTCTATCTGTAGCCCAGGTGCCATCCATCCCAGAGTTACAAGTAAAGAGGGAGCCACTTCCCACTTGCTCCCTGCTCTGTGGTTCCAGCTGGGTAAGTCTGGGAGACTCCAGCAGGTCTCTGACTTGGGGCTTATTAACAAGCTTCCATAGTAAGATCATTAATAAAGAACAAAAACAATACGGACATCTCAAATGTAAGAATTCTTACCAGTGAGGGTAGTAGCACAAAACGAAACTGAGGTTCTAATTCTGACTCCCCAAGGCTGATGGGCGTCTGATCTTAAAGTCTGCCTGGTGCAGAAGCTAGAACCATGGTGCCGGGAATGATTTGGAGACACACCGGAAACATCCATTTTCTCAGCAAGACTGGGTCTGAAACAGGGAGAAGAGGATTTGCTGTCGGTGGGTGTCCAGACCAACAGAGGAGGGAAGTCCGGTTATGAACTTCTTTAGAGAGAGCAAAAACTTTTATTTAACAGGCCCAGTTATCTGTGGAAATGTTCCTCGGTTTATACAAAATTCGTGGGTTTGGTGGTTTAAGCAGTTTTATTGGCAGGAAGATGCAGGCAGTAGCACAGTGTGGGTTAGATCTTCTGATAGCTCTCACAGACAGGGTGAACAATGGGCTGGATTTTGAGAGAAGAAACCCAAGATGTTAATTAGCCGCTAAGGCAATGAGGTGCTTTGCAAATATTAACAACCTGATTGTAAACTAAAGGAGCCGTTGGTAGCCCAGTGGTTAACCACTCGGCTGCAGTTCAAACCCACCAGCCACTCTGCAGGAGAAAGATGTGGCAATCTGCTTTCATAAAGATTACAGCCTTGGGAACCCTATGGGGGCAGTTCTACTCTGTCCTATAGGGTCGCTATGAGTCTGAATCAACTCGAAGGCACACAACAGCAACAGTTTAACACCCCAGGGCAGGGACTTCGTTATTTTCTTGGTACGCTTTTTGTTTATAATGCACTGTGGTGTCACTTTGGACATCAAAATAATTCCTTGAGAGTGGGTTTGGGGAAAGGATGTTGTAACAGAGAAAAGAGAAAAAAACAATTCCTGATCTCACCGTATTCTTTTCTTCTGCATTTTACAAACTTATATGCATCTCAAAAAAACCATATTTTTAAAGAGGAAAAATGGTGATCCTCTGTAAGTGATGAAAACTGCAGGAGAGCAAACGAGGGAAAGGTTACCTTTAATAATATCATTGACTGAGTGCTTACTGTGTACATTATTTTGAGTTAATTCCCTCAACCACCGGTGAGGTAGGTGGTGATGTCCCCACGTAGTAGGTGAGGAACTCACTACACTGCTGGCGGCTGTGGAGCGGTGTTCAGACCCTGGCGTCCCGGTGGCTGGGGGTTCAGGCTCTCACCCCACAGTGCTTGGGGGAGCCTGTGGCCATCATTGCCCCAAGCACGGATTGGTAGCGAGCGTCTTCAGCCTGTGTTTGCACCAGCATCCTTTACTTTGGCTGTGTGGATTTGACTGTTATTTAACATAACTCTGTTCCAGTTTATTGGGAACTCCCGGGTTGGCTCTGAGAGACAGAAAGCAAGTCGCCCAGAGCTGAGGGTGGGGGGTGGGAGGGCTGGGGTGCAGGAGTAGGGGGAGGTAGACTCAGCTTAGAAATGCGCATTTGTAAGAGCCGTTTGTCTTTATCCCTCTGTAGTTGGTGACATCCACAACCTACAGATAGGTTGCGAAAAAAGTCACAGTAAACAGGAAGTAGAATATAGTAATTGAGTTTGGACCAGGGAAAGGCATTAAAAAACCCAAACCAAACCCATTGCCCTTGAGTCCATTCTGACTCATAGCCACCCTATAGGACAGAGTAGAACTGCCCCACAGGGTTTCCAAGGAGCGGCTGGTGGATATGAACTGCTGACATTTGGGTTAGCAGCCAGAGCTCTTAACCACTGCACCACCAGAGCTCCGGCAAAGACACTACCGAGGTGAAAATCCTACCTCTGCCCTGCTGGTTGTGTGACTCTGGGCAAGTTGAGTAACTGCTGTGTGCCTCACTTTCCTTATCTGTAAAGTAGGGATAATGATAGGATTGTTATGAGAATGACATGGGGGGATGATCAGGAAGTGCTACCGTGGGGCAGGGCACCTAATTGGTGCGCAATGACTCTTGCCTATTATTTCCCTCAGATGGTGAAATGGAGCGTTTTCTCTTCTGTCTTGAAATGCTAATGAGTCCTGAAGAGAACTGTTGGATCTGTTTGAACGTTCTGTTGTTCACCCCTGGATTATTTTCCCATAGTACTTGGCTTCTGCCCAGATACTCACACCTTTTTAAACATAGGTTACAGCTAATGTTCTGTAATGTCCTTCTGCCTCTTTTTTGACAGACCCTTATGATTGCATTCACTCACTAGTGTCTGCTGTAAGCTGGGTGCTGTGTTGTGTGTGTTGAGAGTAGGGTAGGGGTCCAGAGATAATAAACTATACCTGCCCTCAGGGAGCTTAAACTCGGGAAGGAAGGAAGGAAAGAAGAAAGGAAGACATGGAAATAAGTGTTCATAGTCCAAGGCAGAATGGGGTGGGTGCAATTAAGGAACTAGCCAGGCCAACTGTTCTAGGAAGTGTCACTGAAACCGGACCAATGAGTCCGTGCCCAGCATGCAAGAAGCCAGTCTCTCAGACGCTGTTTTTGAGAGGAAGAGTTTGTTTCGCAGGCTAGCAAGCGGGAACTCAGAGGTATAGACCTCAGATTGAGTTCCTTGATTTTGAGTGAGAAATCACATTTTATACTTGTACATATTCCTATAGGGGTGGAGCAAGGCGGTGGGCAGCAGCAGAAAGTTTTAACTATTCATAGTTTCTATTGATTATTTACTATAAGGTGGGTTTAAGACTTGGCCCGGAAGTGGCCGATGAACTCTTCGCTTTTGAAATGGGCTCCGCTACTGCCGATGACGTATATCCAGTGATTTTGGTTCCTTGACATGAGTCTTTTAGTTCCTTGGCATGTGTTCTCTTGTGCTACTGAGCATGCCTGGCGGCCCGGGGTTGTCTGTCGGTCATCTTTGTCTGTTCTGTGCATGTCTGATCATTCTGAACAGGTTAGATCTGGACCCAACTGGGGCTCTCCAGAGGGTCTGCAAAACAGCTTAGAGGGAGTGAGTAATATAGTGGGGGAGGTGACTAGACGTGGCCTGATAACCGATGGAGTACTAATTAATTAGGTGTCTTCAGCCTCTAGGGTCCCCTAACATCATGAATGTGGTAGATCTGAGCTGGGCTTTGGATTGGTAGAATTCCTGAAAGTATAGATTGGAGAGAGGCCTTGGAGGGAAGGGAACAATCACCTGAGCAAAACTATGGAGGTGAGACAGAGAAGCGAGAGTTTGGGAAACACATTTTCCCTTTTGGTAATGGTTTAAAGCATAAGTAACCAGTAGCCATCCAGTCCATTCTGACTCATGATGACTCCATGTGTGTCAGAGTAGAACTCTGCTCCATAGGGTTTTCAATAGTGGATTTTTTGGAAGTAGATCACCAGGCCTTTCTTTGGTGGCACCTCTGGGAGGACTGGAACCTCCAACCTTTTGGTTAGCAGCCAAGCGGGTTAATAATTTGCACCATCCAGGGGCTCCCAAACATAAGGTAGGAGAGTAGTCAAGGATGGACCTAAGTAGGAGTAAGCGAAGGCAGAAGGGAACCAGTGGGGATGGGGGAAGACCACCAAGAGGGTAAGGTCTACCAGTGTTGGATGAGGGTCAGAATAATTTCATTAGTGTTTTTGTTAAAGTTCGAGAGGTAAAAGGTGAAGAGATATGTTGCCACCTGAGCTGTGGGGGTGGGGGTTGGGCAAGGAATTCCAGCTGATACTGAGGGGCTTGATGGGAGAGGGAAGGAGGTGCCTCCACATGGAGGCCCTGGGCTGTAGCCTGGCGAGAAGTGGGCAGGGGTGGTGGGATGGAGACAGGAAGAAAGTGGA
>NW_004443971.1:16261889-16263243 GCF_000243295.1 Trichechus manatus latirostris
ATTTTTTTTTTTTTTTTTTAATTATGTTTTTGGTGAAAGTTTACAGCACAAATTAGTTTTTCCTTCAAAAATGAGATAGACAAATTGTTATGTGACATTAGTTGCAATCCCCACAATGTGTCAGCACTCTCCTCTTTTCCTTTTCCACCCTGGGTTCCCTGTGTCCATTCGTCTAGTTTTTCTGGCCCTTCCTGCCTTCTCAACTTTGCTGTTGGGCAGATGTTGCCCATTTGGTCTTGTATACTTGATTGAACTAAGAAGAACATTCCTCAAGTGTGTTCTTGTTTGCTTTATGGGCCTATCTAATCTTTGGCTGAAAGGTGGACTTTGGGAGTGGCTTCAGTTCTGAGTTAGCAGGGTGTCCAGGGGCCATTGTCTCAAGGGTTCCTCTAGTCACTGTTAGACCAGTAAGTCTAGTGTTTTTTTTCATGAATTTGAATTTTGTTCTACATTTTTCTCCCGCTCTCTCTGAACACTCTATTGTGATCCCTGTCAGAGTAGTTGGTGGTGGTTGCTGGGCACCATCTAGTTTTTCTGGGCTCAGGCTGGTGGAGGCTGTGGTTCATTAGTCTTTTGGACTAATCTTTCCCTTGTGTCTTTGGTTTTCTTCATTCTCTTTTGCTTCAAACATACTGGGACCAATAGATGTATCTTAGGTGGTCTCTCCCAAGCTTTTAAGACTGCAGATGCTACTCACCAAAGTAGAATGTAGAACATTTTCTTTATGGACTATGTTATGCCAATTGACCTAGATGTCCCCTGAAACCATGGTCCTCAGCCCTCAGCCCCAGTAACTCAGTCCCTCAAGGTGTTTGGATGTGTCTAGGAAGGTTCTATGTCTTTGCCTTGGCCAAGTTGTGCTGGCTTCCCCTATTCTGTGTGTTGTCTTTCCCTTCAGCAAAGTTAACACTTGTCTACTATCTAGTTAGTGATTTCCCCTCCCCTCTCCTCCCTCGTAATCATCAAAGATTGTTTCCAAGATTGTGGAAACCTTTTCTTGAGTTTTTATAATAGTGGTCTCATACAGTATTTGTCCTTTCGTGATTGACTTATTTCACTCATCATAATGCCTTCCAGATTCATCCATGTTGTGGGATATTTCATGGACTCATCATTGTTCTTTATTGTTTTGTAGTATTCCATTGTGTGTATGTACCATAGTTTGTTTATCCATACATCTGTTAATGGGCACGTAAGTTGTTTCCATCTTTTTGTTACTGTGAATAATGGTGCAGCAAACATGGGTGTGCATATGTCTATTTGTTTGATGGCTCTTATTCCTCTTATCCCTAGGAGTTGGATTGCTGGATCGTATGGTATTTCCATTTCTAGCTTTTTAAGGAGACGCCATATC
>NW_004443971.1:16272947-16274878 GCF_000243295.1 Trichechus manatus latirostris
TAAGAATCACCTATGCCAATAGAAATAGAAGTTCAAGTACTTTAATAACCTGTATATCTGTGGTAAAGAAAGGAGTGGATGTAAATTAGAAAGTTACTGGTGGCAATTTACCAGTCTATAAATCCCAGCTGATAAAACAGTGCCACTTTAAAAGTTGTAAGTATTAAGTAAAGAAAAACTACTTCAGGGGTTTCTATACTGCATATCTTACTAGGGGAGAATACTAAGCTGGTAAAGGATAATTAAGATAAGTAGGAAAGTAAACATCATAAAGCACAGTCCAAAATTTTTAGCTGCTTGTATGAAGTCTTGTTCTGTGATCTTGGGTGGAACTGTTTGCTTCTGTTACAGTTGTTCGCTTCTGTCTACTGGGCAGCTGAATTCCAGTTTGAGTCCTTTTGTTGACTGTTTAAACAGGATCTGTGGTCTTCTTTTATTGGGAGAGGTATATCTAAGGCTTAACCCTCTGTAATTTAGTGGTATAAAGATTAGTAAGGAAAACTACATACAGTCCTTTCCAACAAGGCTCCAGGGAATGTTTTAACTGATGTTTTTTCTAATATATATGGTCCCCTGGAATAATATCAGGCAGATCTTGGAATTTTGGTTTTGGTCATCAAAGACTCTTTTAACATGTGAAAACATTCCGTAGAGTACTGGATTAAAGACGGATAATATCTTAACAATATTAGAGTTGGTATAAGTAATACAAGGGAAGGCCATTTGGTTTTGAAAAGATACTTCTCTCGTATAGTGATTTCAGTATTTATTTCTTGGAGTCTGTGGCATTTCTGAATATATTTTAGTTAGAACTTTGACGTGAGCCATAACATTTTTTAACTCATAGGTTGTTCTGTAACCAGTATAGTGTTATTAGTTCCTGAAATAGCTGATTCTTATACAAAAATGGAAAGAAGGAAGAGAGAAAAATTGATTTTTTATGTCTAGAAAATAGAACGTTATATATTAGTGATATTCTTATGTAAATCTTATAGTAATTTTTTTAGTTTACTTAGTTTTATTTAGCCAATTTTATTTTCATGTTATTCTGGATCAGCAGCACCTTGAAAAAGACTGTCAATTTCTACACAAAAGTTTTAAAAATCTTGATTCAGTTCAATGACACTTATATTCAAAATATTATAGTCCTCTTTATGAGTCTGATATAGTCCATTTTTGTTGCATTTTCAGTGAATCAGTAAGGTAAAACTTAAAAATAGCTATGGTTAGCTTATAATAATAGTTTTTAACAGTGAAAAGACTTGATGGTAATTAACTACAAAAGTAATGCAAAGTTAAATAAAGTCAAATAAAAAACTCTAGATGAAAATATCTTTAAGCATAATGATTAACCTCATTTTTAAAAAGTCAGGGTACACCAAGAATAATAAAAACTCCAGGGGTGAAACCATTGGCTTTGATGATGCTAGATTTTAAAAAGAAATCAAGTCGTAATCAAGTTAATATTGAAAGGATAATAGAATTATGATACAACAGAAGGAGCTTGTTGTCTAATATCAGGCAAAAAATGTAAGAGGAAACATTTAACATATAAAATTTTAACCTAAAGAAAATTTGACATTTCTCTTGATTTGAAAACATATTTTATGTAACTTTTAACATATTAAATAAACCTTTTTAGCACCTTTTCCTTTATGAAAAAGAAATAAATCTTTTGTGGCTTTTTACAAAGTTTCAAAGTTGTCAGGAGTTTATCACAGGCCATTGAGAAACAATATTTAACTTACTTAATTAAAGATCTTAAAGGTAAAAGTCTCAGTTTTTCCAAAGCCATGTGGCTTTGCTTTTGATTTAGGAATTTATTCTGTTGAACTTTTGCTTTTGAGGCAGATTGCATAAAAATAAAATTAATTCTTTAGTTTTAAAGAAAATTTTGCTATTTTAACAGTGAGAAACTCAATTCTTAGCAT
>NW_004443971.1:16275960-16277377 GCF_000243295.1 Trichechus manatus latirostris
CTTTTGGTTAGCAGCTGAATTCTTAACCACTGCACCATGTTTAGATTACTAATCAGGTGAAAACAGTTTTATAAAAAAAAGGTAATTGTTAGCTGTGGCTTTTAATTTGATACACGATAGATACTCAGACACAATTTTTTCAGACTAGAAGCAAGTTAAAATGAAACAGAAAAACTACATAATTTATTGGTCCATGAGGTCAGCTAACCTGAAAAACCTGTAAAATAAAGAACAAATGTGTACACAGAAAAACAAAAAGTGGTTGCGAGAAGCCTTACTTTCAATCTCTCACCTCTTAAAGTAACCTCCACAATGCCACATTGTGCATCCCAGCTGCGAGGAGCATTACTTTAGATCTCTCACACCTTAAAGTAACCTCCATGATGCCAAATTGTGAGGAGCAACCTCAAATGTGCACCACATCTAGGTCAAACAAAATTTAACCCAAACTTGCAAGGGAGGCAAAAAAAAAACCGAATGTGCACTGAAACTTGAAACCTGAATGTGTGTGTAACTCAAAAGTGCACTAGGAAAGAGTGAGCAAGCTCAGATTTAACAGGCTGGAACCCTGATCACCCCATGCAAGACCTGGGAATATTGAAAGCACAGCCCCACCAAACTAAATTTGGCAACTAACTCCTCAGAATGTTCAGAGAGTGAATTGAAAATGAAAGTAAAGACAGATCTTCAATAAAAACCACAGAGCTCTATGCAGTGAAGGCAGAGCTCTGGTTCAAGAGACTGTACCTTATATGACCTCTACCTCTGGAAATCCAGGGAGATGGTGAGCCAAAAGCCTCTGCTGGCTGAGCCCACGTATATCCCCAGGATCATAGAAGGCAGGAAGTCTTTGAAATGCCATGTATCTGACACCAAGTAATGTTGTACAGCAAAATCACGAAGCCTGGTTAAAATTGAAAGGAAAGAGTTTTTATTGAGGGACTAGAGACAGCTGCAGCACAAAAGAACATTGCAATCGGGGAACATGAAGTCCCAGCAAATGGAACATATGAATCCAAGGGGGAGCAACAGAGGGTACACGGTTATAGGGCTAGAGGAGGAAGAACAAAACACAATATTCTGATTTGTTTACAATGATTGAGCTCAGTCAAAGGCAAGACAAAGTAAAGCATAATCTTTGGCATTATTGGTTACATTAATACATTGATTGGCTAAAAGACATAATTGAAAGGCATGGGGTCAAGGGTTACAAAGCAACGATGTGACCGAAAGTTTCAGGAGTGGTCTGTTAAAAGTTACCTTGCTCAGAGCATCAATCTCCGGAGGAGACTGGGAACAAAGAGTTTCCATCAGGAAGCAAATGAGTTTCCATGAGGTATTCATATTCTTTAGACTGACCTCAAAGAAACCTACTTCCTTAACGGTAATAGCGGTTGGTTCCTAGGCAACAAAGGTG
>NW_004443971.1:16278555-16297219 GCF_000243295.1 Trichechus manatus latirostris
AAAGGCTATAATCTTTATGAGAGCAGATTGCACATCTTTCTCCTGAAGAGCAGCTAGTGGGTTCGAACCAGCAACCTTTCGGTTAGCAGCCGAGCACTTAACCACTGCACCACCAGGGCTCCTCCCTTGGTACATCAGTTGTACTAAATAAGAATGCCACATTTCAACTAGTGTTGCTTTGGGTTTGCTAAGCCTAAAAAAAAAAGTTTTGTTTTTTTTTTAATTAGTAGTGCCAGCACTAATTTTTAAAAATTAGTAGTTTCTGTCCTGACTTTCATCATTTAATATACACATTCTTTGTTTCTTTTTTAAAAAATTTATTTTATTTTATTTTTTGTTGTTGAGAATATACACAGCCGAACATATTCCAATTCAAAAATTTCTACATGTACATTCAAGTGACATTTATTACATTCTTAAGTTGTGCAACTATTCTCACCCTCTTTTTCCAAATTGTTAGTTCCGATAAAAATGAACCTCTGTCATCGTAGAACTTCGAGTTGGAAAACTGTGCACACAATTAAGGCATATAATTAAGCTTATAATTAAGTCATTATAGGTCTGTCAACTGCTCTGCAGGTGAAGTGAAGCATGCTAGGGGGGCATGTAATAGGGGCCACACCTGTTCTTAGGAAAGAGTGGTCAGGGAGGGCTTTTTCGGACAAGATGGATAAGGCAGATAAGCAGGAGTTAGCAGGTGAAGAGAAGGAGCATGAGCCCGCAGAGGAAGCAGAGTACTTAGTGGTTGAGAGGTGGATGAGATCATGATGTTTAAAGAACCAAGAGCAGTTGGATGCCGTTGGAGGTTAGAAATTGAGAAGCTGGCAAGAGATGAGACTTGGAGAGATGGTAGAATTCAGATTATTCAGGGTCTTGTAGGCCACCCTAAGGGTTTATATTTTTATGGGGAAGCTACTAAAGTATTTGCAGCCAAGATCGATCAGATTTGTATTGTATGATCAGACTTATATGGTAACAATTGTCACTTTGGCAACAGAGTGGCGAATGGATAAACAAAAACCAAACCCGTTGCCGTTGGGTCGATTCCGACTCATAGCAACCCTATAGGACAGTAGAACTGTCCCATAGAGTTTCCAAGGAGCGCCTGGTGGATTTGAACTGCCAACATTTTGGTTAGCAACCGTAGCTCTTAACCACTATGCCACCAGGGTTTCCAAGGAAAATGGATAGGAGGGGTCAGTAATGAATAAAGGAAAATCCGATACCTCTATATAAAAAAACAAATAATATGATTAAAAAATGGGCAAAGAATGTGAACAGACGTTTCACCAAAAAAGACATTCAAGCAGCTAAGAGACACATGAGGAAATGCTCACAGTCACTAGCCATCAGAGAAATGCAAATCAAAACTACAATGAGATACCATCTCACCCTGACACTCCTAGCACTAATAAAAAAAAACAGAAAATAACAAATGTTGGAGATGTTGCAGGAGACTGAAACACTTAAGCACTGCTGGTGGGAATGTAACATGGTACAATCATTTTGGAAAACAATATGGCGCCTCTTTAAAAAGCTAGAAGTAGAAATACCATACGATCCAGCAATCCCACTCCGAGCAATATATCCTAGAGGAATAAGAGCTGTCACACGAACAGACATATGCATCCACTTGTTCATTGCAACATTATTCACAATAGCAAAAAGATGAAAACAATTTAAATGTCCATCAACAGATGAATGGATAAACAAATTATGGTATATGCACACAATGGAATACTATGCAATGATAAAGAACAATGATGAATCTGCAAAATATCTCACAACATGGATGACTCTGGAGGGCATTACGCTAAGTGAAATAAGTCAATCACAAAAGGACAAATACTATATGAGTCCACTATTATAAAAACTCGTGAAAATATTTTCAGACAGAAAGAAACAATCTTTGATGGTTACGAGGGTGGGGAGGGAAAAACACTAACTAGATAGTTAGATAAGCGGTAACTCTGATGAAGGATAAGACCCAATACTGGGGAAGTCAGCACAGCTTGACCAAAGCAAAGTCACAGAAGCTTCATAGACACATCCAAATGCCCTGAGGACCAAGCTACTAGGCTGAGGGCTGGGGATCATAGTCTGGGAGGACATCTAACTCAATTGGCATAATATAGTCCATAAAGAAAATGTTCTACATCAGACTGTGGTGAGTAGCAACTGGGTTCTTAAAAGCCTGAGAGTGGCCATCTAAGTTACATCTACTGGTCCCCTCCTGGCTGGAGCAAAGGAGAATGAAGAAAGCCAAAGACACAAGGGAAAGATTAGTCCAAAGGCCTAATGGACCACGACTACCACAACCTCCACTAGACTGAGCCCACAACAACTAAATGGTGCCTGGTTACCACCACCGACTGCTCTGGCAGGGATCACAGTAGAGGGTCCCGGACAGAGCGGAAGAAACATGTAGAACAAAATTCAAATTTACGAAACAAACAAAAACAAAAAACCAGGCTTGCTGGTCTGACAGAGACTGAAGAAACCCCAAGAGTATGGCCCCTGGACACCCTTTTAACTCAGTACCAAAGTCACTCCTGAGATTCACCAACCCGCCAAAGATTAGACAGGTCTATAGGGCCAACAATAACGCATGTGAGGAACATGCTTCGTAGTTCAGTCATGTGTATGAAACTAATGGACATACCAGCCCAAAAGGAGAAACGAGAAGACAAGTAGCAACAGCAAAACTGGATGAATGGAAGCAGGGATCCAGGAGTGGAGAAGGTGAGAGTGTTGACACAGTGCCATGTTGGCAACCAATGTCACAACAAATTTGTGCATTAACTGTTTAATTAGAAACTAATTTGCTCTGTAAACTTTCACCTAAAGCACACACACACCAAAAAAAACAAAAAACAAAAAGGAAGAATGAATAAAGGAGACCAATTAGATGGTGACTGCTGAGGTCTAGGTGAGATATGAAGGAGGCCTGGATTTGGGTGGTGACACTGGGATTGGAAGGAAGCAGACAGAGTCAAGATACAACGTTGACATTGATTCTGGAATGTACATGTGTTCATATTTTCACATCTCTGAAATTGGCATCAGGCTTAGATTTGGTGATACTTTTTAATCCTTAGAGGTACATAAGACAATAGTGTGTCTGATAAACTGATGATCTCTTATGTTAAATGAAATATGGTATTTGGGAGGTAAAAGCTACAGGACTTAGTGGTGTCATGGAACTCAAGGACTGGGGGCTTGTGCAGCCGGATGATGGTGAGGCTCCAGGTTCCAGCAGAGAAAAGACTTTACGGGAACACTTTTAGTTATTAGCTTTATTTTTTCCCCCCAGATATAGCAAAGTCCAAATTAGAAAAGTCACTAGGTAATATGTGCCAGGAACTGAGTTGCCAGTTTTGAAGATTGTGAAGTAGGAGATCTAGGTTTTAACCGTTGATATGAAACTTGTTTTATTTATAGATGAACCATTTCCCAACTTCATCTCTTAGTCTGCACAGCTCTCCGTTTTCAGGCAATACGTTTGCATTCCCTGCCATCTTTTAGCATTCTTTTCTGTCAGTTTTACTCTCTGTGGTTTGAGGACACAATAACTTTACTTTGTACGTGACTGACCAAGGAGTGATACCTAGTATTTGTCCCACTGGTGTCTCTATGGCTCAGGTGCTCTGGAACGCCTTATCTTTCATTGCCTCTTGGCAAAGCGACCAAATAAAAGATAGTATTTGTAAGAAAAAAAGGGAGACATTGTAGGTGAATATTGAGAAGAATTAGTTCTCTTCTAGTTTTCTTTTATTTTTAGTTTATTTTTAGCTCAAGAGTAACAGACGTACAGGTAATAGTTGTTAGTAACCTGAGTGGGGAGTTTGAAAATTCTGGGGGTCCCATCTGGGACTTGCCAATGACAAAATTGAAAGCATAGCCATTTGATATGTTTTCTTCTTCATCTTGCAAATAAACCTGACAACGTTTTAGATGCGTTACACTGTACCTCTAACCGGACAATTCCAATTTAGTGGTTAGATGTTAAATTACTAATATTCAATCACTAATATTGTGGTAGGAGTCCTGGTGGTGCAAACGGTTAAGTGCTCGGCTGCTAACCTAAAGGTAGGTGATGCGAACCCGCTCAGTGGCTCTACAAAAGAAAGACCTGGCGATCTGCTCCTGTAAACATTACAGCCAAGAAAACCCCACGGGACTGTTGTACTCTGTCTCATGGGGTCACTATGAGTCAAAAACAACTTGACGGCACTTAACAACAACAAATATTGTTGTTATGAAGGTGATCATATTTACTTACCTTTTAGAGGCATGCAACATTTTTAACAGTTTCTAAGTGTTTTCTTTTGCTATGGAACTGGTCTTACAGCAGAGCTTGGGAGGAGGTCATGGATAATTACAGTGGACATATGTGAATGTAGATTCTTATGATCTGTGACTTCAATTTTGGGAGGATCGTTATAGGATTCCCTGACACGGTCACTTAGTTTTGGGGAATGGAATTTTGGAATTGTTGCTGCCTGTCTCCTGGTCTTGTTCTGCTCCGGGGTGAAGTCATCCGTGGACTAGATTGAGCAAAGGAGCTAAATCTGGAGGAAATGGTCCAGCTGAATGAACAGGGTTCATTGGTCTCGCTTGGCTGGAAACACAGTGAGCTGTGCCTGCCTTAACTAATTCAGATCTACAGTTGACGCCCTCTAGTCACTGCAGTAAAGAAACCAAAAATATCGAAAAGTAAAACAATGTGAGCTCCTGATCGTAGTAAAACATGGGATATGCTGCCTTCTGATATGACTCTTCTGCCCACTGCTATCCACAATTACTTAGCAAACTCTGTCTTTGTGTTTACACATATCAGCATGTGTTCCTAAGGAGAACAATCAGATTAATTTATTTAGAATGCAAGGAGCATTTTATGGGTCAGATAATAATAAAACTCATCTCCTGAAGCAAAATTAAGGCTGGTAAGTTCTTAGATGCACTATAGAGGATTATAGCACTACACTGGGTGGCTCTCCTTTCTTTATAGCTTCAAAACAGAATATGATTGCACTGGCAAGTTTCATGCACTGTGATAGGCAGAATGCCTAAGAAACAAGTCTGACTGTGATTTCTGCTCTAGTATCTGCTTTGAGGACCTGTAAGAAAGATTGACAGCTATTGGCCTGTGGTACATTATCAAGCTTTCCAACTGTAAACAGTAATAGTAATAAATATCTTATAATTTTATTGGCTAATTAAAAAAACATGTACTTGAATACTGGGTTTTTATCTTGGCTGTTTCTTGAGGGTACTTACCTCATTGTTGGTGAATAATGTCTATTATTAACTAATAAAAAACTTAAAAGCATTTCACAATATAAACGAGTTATTTTAAATTAATATGTAAAAGTCTTTGATGTTTTCACTATGAAAAGAATTATGGTTTGGTGTATGGGTGGGGGGGAAAATAATGGTCCCAGGACAAATGAAGCAAGGCTGCCAGGGGGTCCACACGCTTTCTGTTGATGGTTTCTTGGTGCCTGTCTGAAAAAGATCTTCCTGAGCTTCTGTTTTGGGTGATGAAAAGTTCTCCAAGTAGATAGTAGATAGACACAAGAATGTTGCACAACATTGTAAATACAATTAATGCCACTGGATTGCACACTTAAAAACAATTAAAATGGCAACTTTTATGAGCTAATACGTCTTACTACAATAAAATTAAAAAGAAAACAATAATCCTCCCATTAACATTTGTCCAGCCTCTGCTTCCATCACCGCAAAGCAGTGGTTGAGCATTTTCGGTGGACAAATAAAGCCTTTGCTGGCGCAGGGAGACGTGCCTAAAAATCTTCATGCAAACGGGACTATAAAACCCGTTACCCGAGGTGATTCCTCATAGTTGGCCCTACAGGACAGAGTAGAGATGCCCCACAGGGTTTCCAAGGAGCAACCAGTGGATTCAAGCTGCTGACCTCTTGGTTAGCAGCCGTAGCTCTTAACCACTGTGCCACCAGGGCTCCCTGTTTAAAATCTGGAAAGAAGCAAACATGGCGCCTCTGCGTGATGTAGAAAAAGGGCACTCCCTCAGGCCCAGGTTAGGTAAACAAGGTAAGCCTTTGCACTAGTTAGGAAAATGAGCCCTTTCCCCTGGGCTGACCCAGCTCGGGTTAGGTCACACGACTGGATGCACAGAGCTCAGGCTGCACTTCAGCCCCCATTTTCCTCCTGCCCACCTGTACTTTGCAGCTTTAGACGCGTGTAGTTCCCAGTTGATGAAGTATTTCATAATCAATTCTCGCTGTTCACAGTGAGGGCTGCGCAGGGCACGTAGAAGGACTAGTGTGCAGGTCTACTGTTCTTCCTGGGAAACAGACTTATGATGAGGAATACCAAGGCCGGTACAGTATAAGTTTACAAAGAAGCATACAAAAGTTAGAACCCTGCTGGCGTAGTGGTTGTGAGCTATGACCACTAACCCAAAGGTTGGCAGTTGGAATCCACCAGCTGCTCCTTCGACACCCTATTGGGCAGTTCTGCTCTACTCTATACAGTCGCTATGAGTCGAAATCGACTCAATGGAGATGGGTTGTTTTTTCTTTTTCCTAAGCAATTAAGTGGTAATCCAGAATTAATATTTCTAAATGTCTGCTTCAGTGCCTGAAGTCACATTCTTGACCTTGCTGTTGGCTGTTGTAGAGTCAGCCCCTGACTCAAGGCAACACTATGCACAACAGAACAAAATATTGCCCAGTTCTGCACAGATGGGACTGTTGTGATCCATCGGGTTTTCATGGGCTGATTTCGGGAAGTAGATCACCAGGCCTTTCTTCCTAGTCCATCTTAGTCTGGAAGCTTTGCTGAAAACTGTTCAGCATCATAGCAACATGGCTGCCTCCATTGACGACAAGTGGTGGCGGTAGGTAGGGTGTATTGCAGAGAATCAAACCCCTGCATGGAAAGGGAGAATTCTGCTCCGGAACCACAAGTGCCTCATATTCCTGACATTGTTGTTGGGTGCTCTTGAGCGGATTCCGACTGTGGAAATTTTTCCTCTTGGATTTCACAAAACTACCATTTCCTGGTTCTCCTCTTTCCTCTGACAGCTCCTTCTCTGTCTTCCTCACAGAGCCTTCATTCATTTATTTACTCATTTGGCCAATGTTTGTACTGCACCTTCTATATGCTGCACAGAGAGATGATAACAGCATCTTGCCGTCACACTCAACAGGATTACAGGCAATTACAGAATTGTATCGGTGTGATCACAGCTCTGATTAAGGGTGCTATGGGGAAGCAAACTCAGGTTGGGGGTTAAACTTTTTCTAGAAAGAGGTGTCATCTGAGCTGGGTCTTTAGGGATACGGGCTCAGAAAACAGGAATAGCATTTCTGAAAGAGCAAATAGCACAAGCAATGAATGGGACAGAAGTCTGCTCTCCCCTTAGACAGGTTCCCCAGCATACTATCCTCATTTCCTGCTCCGCAAGCTCTTTCCTTCTATGCTATTCCAGCCCAGTGAGCTCTCCTCGATGGGATTTCTAACTGCCTACTGGCCATCTGGGTGGCACAAACAGTTAAGCACTCAACTACTAACCTAAAGATTGGTGGTTCAAACCCACCCAGAGGTGACGTGGAAGAGAGGCTTGGTGATCTGCCTCTGAAAGGTCATAGCCTTAAAAATCCTATGGAGCTCATTTCTACTCTGAACACATGGAGTCTCTCTGAGTTGGAATTGACCCAACAGGAACTAACAACAACTGGCTATCTAGCTGAGTGGCCGCTGGTCCTTCAAACTCAATTCCAAATTCATGATCTAAACTTCAGCCTTGCTCTTCCTCGCTCCATGGCTTCATCATCCACCTCACTGTCAAAGATCGAAACTACACAGCCATCTGAGAAGCTTCCTTCTTCCCTGCCTGCCATCCATTTACTACCATCGCACTGAATGCATAGCACGTCCCTGCCAATTCTACTTCTCAACTCTATTGCAAATCTTTCCAATTTTCTGACTCATTGCTGGGACTACTTAATTGGTCTCCAATTTGGTGTCATACACTCTTTTACTCCTTTTCTGTCTTTCTCAAGCAATGATCAGTTTAAAAACTTATGATGGCTCATATTAAGCCAATAATAGAAATCGGATGAAGTTTATTGAATATATGATTTGCAAATTGGGGTATGTTCTGAAGATGAGAAAACCTCCAAAGACTCTCATACCCCATCTCATTGGTGCTGTCATGGAAGAGGGACCAGAACAATGTTTTCATAGTAACAATTTATTCTAAAACACAGCTTCTAGTCTGACCTTGGAGTTTGTGTTTCTCGAAATTGACTGCACATAGGTAATTGCTCAAAAGGCCCAAAGAGAACATTTGTTTTTCTTTTTTAACAAATTAAGCTAGGTTATTGAGCTCTGGTGGTGCAGTGGGTAAGGGCTCAGTGCTAACTGAAAGGATGGCACTTCAAATCCACCAGGCTACGCCATGGGACAAAGATGTGTCAGTCTGCTTTCGTAAAGGTTACAGCCTTGGAAACCCCATGGGGCTTTGAAAACCCTATGGGACAGTTGTACTCTATAGGATTGCTAAGTCAAACCGACTCTATGGCAGTGGGTTTTTTTTTATTGTTTGACCTAAAGCTGACTTTAGGAAACCAGTTTTCTCAAGGCTTACTGTTCAAAAGGACATCTAAGGGCAATGGCCTGGGTGGGTCACCCCAACTCCAAGGACGCTAGAAATATGGATTCCAGGAGAATTAGAACCATTTCTCAGCTCTTAAAGAAAGCCAATCCCTCCACTCCTGGCTCTAGACTTTCCTGCTCACTGTCGCCTCCTCTCCCCACATTCCATCCTGTCCCCTCCCTCTTTTCCCTACTCCATCACCCCCTAGTGGTCTTCATGGAAAGGCCAGGCAACTTCATGCTGCTAAGGCTTTTTAAAAAAGCCGTCTTGTCTGTCTACAGGACCCCCACCCCCATCTTTTGGAAAAGATGGAGGGAATCTGGACGTGTGGGCATAGAAGGAACCCAAGGTTTGGAGTAAAAAAGACCTGGATACAATTTCCTGTTCTACTGCTTACTTAGCTGTATGACTTAGAGTGAGCTAATTAACCACTCTGAGCCTCATTTTCCTCATCTCTAGCACCTTCCTCATAAGATTATGGTGAAGGTTAAGGAAATACACACATAAAGCTGTTAGAACAGTCCAGGGCAACTAGTAAGCTCACAATAAAAACCAAACCAAAAACCAAACTAGTTGCTGTTGACTCAACTCCAACTCATGGCAACCCCATGTGTGTCAGAGTAGAGCTGTACTCCATAGAGATTTCAGTGGCTGATTTTTCAGAAGTAGATTGCCAGGCCTTTCTTCTGAGGCACCTCTGGGTGGACTGGAACCTCCAACCTTTCCGTTAGCAGCCAAGCACATGTTAACTGTTTGTACCACCCAGGAACTCCAAGTTCTCAATAAATGTTGACTATTAAGGTGTCTATTAGTTTCTGCCCATACTTCAAGGCCCAGGCCAAGAGCCATCTCTTCTGTGAGGTCTTTCCTCAACTCTCCCGGGCAGAATTAATTCATATTTGTTGTTTGATGTACAGCTTATGTAGGTCTATCCACATTGTACAATTTGTTGTACCTCTCTTTTCCTACAGGGGCCTGTGAGCTCTTTGAAAATTCTTCAATGTTTGTTTTGTCAAATGATTTGAGTTTCTTGTGCCCCTTGCTCATTTAGGACTCCCCCATTTTCTCTTCCACTAGCTTATCCTCCTCAGAAACTGTAACTGCTTTGGTTGTCCATTTAGCAGCCAGGTAGCTCACCTAGCGGCTTACTGAGCCTGTGGACATCTGTCTTGCTAAGATGACATCACAGCAATCTGCACTCACGAGACACTGGGTCTTAGCGCTCTTGAAAAATTCTAAGTGATATCACAGTTTCTGTTTTGTCTCTGGATCCTGGGCAGAAAATTATGCAAATAGTAACATTCCTTGAGTTGTTGTCCTGTAGGATAATCATTCCATGTTCTCCTGTTGTGCTTTATCGATTGCCAGGCATATGTTCCTAGCAACTGATGCTGTCTGAATGGGTTTTCAGTGGTTTCCATAGTCCTTCCAGGAGTCCTTTAGTGGTGCAAATGGTTAATGTATTTGGCTGCTAACCAAAAGGTTGGAGGATCAAGTCTACCCAGAGGCACCTCGGAAGAAAGCCTTGACAATCTACTTCCAAAATATCAGCCATTGAAAGCCCTATGGAACACCGTTCTTCTTTGACACACATGATGTCTCCATGAGTCGCAGTCAGCTTGACAGCAACTGCTTTATATTCCTTCCATACAACTGACCACGGCATGTTATCAATTCGGTCCCATATATTTGGGAAGATAAAGCTCAGTGCCAGAAAAGGAGCCCTGTGGCAGTCCTAGGACACCAGGAAGAAATCTGCTTGTCCCAGAGCATTCCTTTTATCCTCCTTCCATGTTCAGCTCTATCCTAATGAGGCAACCCTATTTCACACAACTCCCTAGTGCTCTTTCTTTGCTAGTTGAGCTTGCCTCTTCTCTGGCCCAGGAAAACTCTGAATTCAACCCTAATCAGGTTATTCAGGTTACCGCTAGCATCTTCTCACAAAAGCTCTACAAATTTGCTAGAAATTTAGAGCCTCTTGGAACATAAATTTTAAACCGTTTATCTTTGTTGGGAAGAATATTAATTTTCAGTATTCTCAGGATCCTTGGATGAAACTGTGAACTGAATAGCTTGTGATACTTCTGTGCCTTCCTCTGATTCATACCTCCTGCTACTTATGAGGCCTTTTCTATAAACAGTGAGAAATCGGTCTGGGTTGAAGCTGACAAGAAGTAGTGGGAAGGGCTGTAGTTCCAGAGCTAGGCACACCTGGGTTTGAATCCCCAGCCCCACCACAAGCGTAGGGAATTCACTTCACCATCCTATTGCTCAGTTTCCTTTTCTGGAGTGTGGGTGAAATAACAGCTCCCAGGTTTGTACTGAGAGTCAAATAAGATCTTTGGAAAGTGCCAGGCACGTAGTAGGTTCTCAACAAATACGACTCACCCCTTCACTAGCTTCCTTTTTTTTTTTTTTTAAATTGTGCTTTAAGTGAAAATTTACAATTCAAGTTAGTTTCTCATACAAAAACTTACACACACATTGTTATGTGACCCTAGCTGCTCTCCCTGTACCGTGACAGCACACTCCTCCTTTCCACCCCAGATTTCCCGTGTCCATTCAACCAGCTCCTGACCCTCTCTGCCTTCTCATCTCACCTCTGGACAGGAGCTACCCATTTAGTCTCATGGTTCTTACTTGAGCTAAGAGGCACTCTCTTCACGAATATCATTTTATGTCTTATAGTCCAGTCTAATCTATGTCTGAAGAATCGGCTTAAGGAATAGCCTCCCATTTTTCCTGTGTCCTGGTTGGTCAGAACAATTGTCCCAAATCAAAATTGCTGAGAGTTTGAAAAAGCTGGAATTATTTATTTTCTATTTGGTGCTTTATTTTTAAGTGAATTAACCTTTCAATAGTATTTTAAAAGTACTTTACACATTGTACTGCTACTGTATAAAGTTAGCTGGAGAATGATAGGTGTAGTGAAATGGGGTCACACTATGGAGTATTATGCAGCTGTTAGAATCAATAGATCAGGTCTACAAATTTTGACTTTGCTAGATCTTAAAAATATAATGTTGTTGTTTTTTGGTGTCGTTGAGTTGGTTCCAACTCATACAACGGATTGAAACATTGCCCAGTCCTGCACCAACCTCACAATCATTGCTATGTTTAAGTCCTTTGCTGCAGCCACTGTGTAAATCCATATTGTTGGGAGTCTTCCTCCTTTTCACTGATCCTCTGCTTTACCAGGAGCCCTGGTGAGACAGTGGTTAAGAGCTTGGCTGCTAACCAAAAGGTGGCAGTTCAAATCACTTGTTGCTCCTTGGAAACCGTATGGGGCAGTTCTACTCCATCCTGTAGGGTCACTATGAGTTGGAATTGACTCGATAACAACAGCTTTGGTTTGGGGGCTTTTTTCAGTCTACTTTACCAAGCATGATGTCCTTCTCCAGGGACTGGTCCCTACTGATAACGTGTGCAAAGTACATGAGATGAAGTCTCACCATCCTCGCTTCTAAGGAACATTTTGGCTGTACTTCTTCCAAGATAGGTTTGTTCATTCTTCTGACAGTCTGTGGTATATTAAATATTTTTTGCCAACACCATAATTCAATGGCATCAATTCTTCTTTGGTCTTCCTTGTTCATTGTCCAGCTTCCACATGCATATGAGGTGATTGAAAATACCATGGCTTGGGTCAGGTGCACTTTAATCCTCAAAGTAACATCATTGCTTTTTAATACTTTAAAGAGGCCTTTTGCAGCAGATTTGCCCGATGCAATACGTAGTTTGATTTCTTGACTACTGCTTCCATGAGCATTGATTGTTGATCCAAGTAAAATGAAATCCTTGACAACTTCAATCTTTTCTCTGTTTATTATGATGTTGCTTATTGGTCCCATTGTGAGGATTTTTGTTTTCTTTATGTTGAGGTGTAATCCATACTGAAGGCTGTAGTCTTTGATCTTCATCAGTAAGTGCTTCAAGTCCTCTTCACTTTCAGCAAGCAAGGTTATGTCATCTGCATATCACAGGTCGTTAACGAGTCTTCTTCCAATCCTGATGCCCGTTTCTTCTTCATATAGTCCAGCTTCTTGGATTATATGCTCAGCATACAGATTGAATAAGTACAGTGAAAAGATACATCTCTAACACACACCTTTCCTGATTTTAAACCATGCATTGTCCCCTTGTTCTGTTTGAACAACTGCCTCTTGGTCTATGTACAAGTTCTGCATTTGCGGAATTCCCATTCTTTGCAATGTTATTCATTATTTGTTATGGTCCACGCAGTCGAATGCCTTTACATAGTCAATAAAACACAGGTAAACATCTTTCTGGTATTCTCCGCTTTCAGCCAAGATCCATCTGGCATCAACAATGATATCTCTCATTCCATGTCCTCTTCTGAATTTGCCTTGAATTTCTGACAGTTCCCTGTCAATGTACTCCTGCAACTGCTTTTGAATTCTCTTCATCAAAGTTTTACTTGTGTGTGATATTAATGATATTGTTCAATGATTTCCACATTCTGTTGGATCACCTTTCTTTGGGATGGGCACAGATATAGATCTCTTCCTTTTGGTTGGCCAGGTAGCTGTCTTCCAGATTTCTGGGCATAGATGAGTGAGCACCTCCAGTGCTGCATCCGTTCGTTGAAACATCTCAATTGGTATTCTGTCAATTCCTGGAGCCTTGTTTTTTTTTTTGCCAATGCCTTCAGTGCAGCTTGGACTTCTTCCTACAATACCATCAGTTCTTGATCACATGCTACCTCCTGAAATGGTTGAACATTGACAAATTCTTTTTGTACAGCAACTCTGTGTATTTCTTCCATCTTCTTTTGATACTTCCTGTTTCATTCAGTATTTTCCTGTAGAATCCTTCAATATTGCAACTCGAGGCTTGAATTTTTTCTTCAGTTCTTTCAGCTTGAGAAATGTTGAGTATGTTTTCTTTTGGTTTTCTAACTCCAGGTCTCTGCACGTGTCATTATAGTACTTTACTTTGTCTTCTTGAGCTGCCCTTTGAAATCTGTTGAGCTCTTTTACTTAATTATTCTTCTGTTTGCTTTGACTACTCTATGTTCAAGAGCAAGTTTCAGAGTCTCGTCTGACATCCATTCTGGTCTTTTCTTTCTTTCCTGTCCTTTTAATGACCTCTTGCTTTCATTATGTATGATGTCCTTGATGTCATCCCAAAATTCATCTGGTCTTCCATTGTTAGTGTTCCATGTGTCAAATTTATTCTTGAGATGGTCTCTAAAGTCAGGTGGGATGTACTCAAGGTTGTATTTTGGTTCTTGTGGACTTTTTTAAATTTTCTTCAGCTTCAACTTGAACTTGCATATGAGCAATTGATGGTCTGTTCCACAGTTGGACCCTGGCCTTGTTCTGACTGATGATACTGAGCTTCTCTATCGTCTTTTTCCACAGATGTTGTCGATTTGATTCCCGTGTATTCCGTCTGGTGAGATCCCCATGTATAGTAGCTGTTTATGTTGTTGGAAAAAAGGTATTTGCAATGAAGAAGTCATTGGTCTTGAAAAATTCTATCATGTGATCTCTGTGTCATTTCTATCACCAAGGCCATATTTTCCAACTACTGATCCTTCTCTTTGTTTCCAACTTTCGCATTCCAATCACCAATAATTATCAATGCATCTTGATGGCATGTTTGATCCATTTCAGACTGCAGAATTTGGTAAGTATCTTCAATTTCTTCAACTTGGGCACTAGTGGTTGTTGGGTCAATTTGAGTAATAGTCGTATTAACTGATCTTCCTTGTAGACCTATGGATATTATCTTATCACTGACAGCATTGTACTTCAGGATAGATGTTGAAATGCATAGTGAAAAAGGTAAGAAATAGAGTCTGATCTATAACATAATATTTATATAAGTAAATTCTCCTTCCTCCTCTTTTATGTCAATAAATGGTATTATGTTATATAAGTAAAAATTGCATGCACACTCCTAGGAATCTATCCTATAGAAATAAAAGCACTGCTATGTATGGCTTCATGTACACAAATATTTATTGCTGTATTGTTGTGATGAAAAATGGTGCACAACCTAAATTTTCATAAATAGGGGAGTGGTTGAATAAATTGTTGAACATCCATCTCATGAAATATTATGCAACTATTAAAGAGAATATACTAGATCTGGATCTACTAACCTGGAAAGATGACTATGAAATATCATTAAATAAGAATACAAACTGCAGAGAAATGTATTATGAAATCTAGCTTAATAAAACCAGGTCAGAAAGAAAAAAATTCATCTGGAGAAATGTGTGAAGATAGAGCCCCTGACCTTACTGTTATCAGTGGTCACCCGCTAGGGGTGCAGGGAGATTAAAAAAAGACCATTAAAGACTACAAAAAAACAAAAACAAAAAATTCATGCTAGGAATGCTAAATGAAAAATTAGAGCACAATATTCTATCTCTGATATTAAAACTTGCAAACAGTGAAAATCCAAGCGGACAAGATTGTAACAGGAATAAAAGAAATTCTGGGTAAGCGGATTATGAGCAAAAAGAAAAATGCATAGACACAGAACAAGATCATCCAGACAAGCAAAATTTACAGTGAACTGGCAGTTTCTTACAAGGGTAAACATAGGCTCACTATTCAGTCCAGCAATCAGGCTCCTAGGTATTTATCTAAATGAGATGAAAACATATGTCTACCTAAAACCTGCACCCAAATGTTTACGGCAGCTTTATTCATCATTGCCAAAAACCGAAAGCAATCAAGATATCCTTTAATAGGTGAATGGATAAACAAACTGTGGTACATCCAAACTGTGGAGTACTATTCAACGATAAAAGGAAATGAGCTATCAAGCCGTGAAAAGACCTGGAGGAATCATAAATGCATAGACACAGTGGCTGCAACAATGAGCTCAAACATAGCAAGGATTGTGAGGATGGCACAGGACTGGGCAGCGTTTCGTTCTGTAGTACACAGGATCGCTATGAGTCAGAACCGACTCGATGACACCGAACAAAAACAAGTGAAAGCAATGTGAAAGCAAAAACAATGTGAAAAAGCTACATGATTCCAACTGTATGACGTTCTCAAAAAGGCGAAACTGTAGAGAGAGTGAAAAGATCATTAGTTGCCAGGGATTCAGTGGGAGGGGGGAAGGATGAAGCCCAGCGCATTTTCAGGGCAGTGAAACTATTTTGTATGATACTATAATGGTGGACACATGACATTAAACATCTGGCAAAACCCATAGGACTCTACAACACAAAGAGTGAAGCCTAACGTGAACTATAGACTTTAGTTAATAATAATGATCAATATTGGTTCATCACTTGTAACAAATGTACCACGGAAAGGCAAGATGCCAATAGGAGAAACAGTGCAAGGGGAAGAGGGTATATGGGAGCTTTACTTTCTGTACATTTTTTTTTTTTTTGTAAACCTAAAATTGCTTGAAGAAATGAGGTCTGTTATGCATATATGTATGCATATGAATGAAACCAAGCCAGTTGATTTTGAGTCATTTCCACCTCATGGCAATCCCACGTGTGTATAGTAGAACTGCACTCCACAGGGCTTTCATGGCAGTGACCTTTTGGAAGCAGATTACCAGGTCTTTCTCCAGAGGCACCTCTGGATGGGTTCAAACTGCTAACCTTTCAGTGAGTAGACAAGTGATTAACCATTAGCACCACTTAGGGTTGTGTATGTATATGAATGTGTATATGATATGTGCATCTATATATGCATTGAAGTTGTCTAGTTGTCAAGGATTTCATTTTACTTGCATCTACAGTCAACACCCATGGAAGCAGCAGTCAAGAAATCAAATGACTTAAAGATGTCATTTTAAGGACTAAGGTGCACCTGACCCAAGCCATGGTGTTTTCGATTACCTCATATGCATGTGAAAGCTGGACAATGAATAAGGAAGACTGAAGAAGAACTGATGCCTTTGAATTATAGTGTTGGCGAAAAATATTGACTATACCATGGACTGCCAGAAGAACGAACAAACCTGTCTTGGAAGAAGTACAACCAGAATGCTCCTTAGAAGCAAGCAAGGATAGCGAGACTATGTCTCACATACTTTGGACATGTTATCAGGAGGGATCAGTCCCTGGGGAAGGACATCATGCTTGGTAAAGTAGAGGGTCAGTGAAAGAGAGGAAGACCCTCAAAGGGACGGACTGACACAGTGGCTGCAACAATGGGCTCAAGCATAACAACGGTTGTGAGGATGGTGCAGTCCTGGGCTGTGTTTTGTTCTGTTCTCTGTTGCTATAAGTTGGAACTGACTCGACGGCATGTAACAACAACAACGTACACACTGAACACCTTAGGATAGCTGTTTATGGATGGGAGGAGAGGAGGGTGAGAGTAGATAAGGAGATAAAAAGGGAATCAAAGCAAATTAGAGGAGGCATGTGCATGGACCAGTGATAATAATGTGTCATAAACTGATTAACTCGACACTCTGCTCCCACAGATTAAAAAAAATTCAAATGAGAAATTTTCCCTCAAGTAGCTCATGAGAAGAACAATAATGATGGACCCTACATATGGCAGATGTGCCCAGGACCTTAGGATAAACTGTTCCATACAGCAAAATTCAAAGGGGACCATGTAAACCAAATCCACAGAGATATAGTAACACAATTCAGCAAGGCTCTGCGGGACTCAGTCTAGTGTTACGTGTAACGGCCAATGGGCAAAGGAACATCCGGTCCACCAGTGCATTTGCTCTTGTAAACCGTCTAGGAGATCCCTCTGGGGAGAATATTAGCTATTCATTATCCCCTTAAATAGCGACTTTGAATTTTTGGAGTTAAAATTAATTGATGATCTTCTAAAAGAATGCCATGTAATTTTTATGACATTGAGACTTTTTTCCCCCCTGGGATTAATCTAACTTTGTTCTTTTCCCCCTTTTTTCTCTGGCTTGCATCCTTTTAGCAGCCAATTGCATTTATCTTTTGAGCTTTGAACCCTGCCCCAATGGATAAGTAATTTCATTTAGGTTATCAGTCTCCAGAAATAGGTTCAAACTGTTAAGCAAACAGCTTGTTTGTGATTAGAGTGGCTGCCTTCCCCGCTTTGTCAGCCAGCGTGTCCCCAGATGTGTTGCATTTTCTCAAGGTGCAGCCAGATCCTATAAATAACTGGGTTTTGCCAGGACTGATGCAGGGCCAGGAGGAGTCAGACACATCTGCAGAGTAGTTGGTCCTGACACGGGGTCTGCTGTGTGGATCCTGCTTGTTGGGAATGCTAGGGTTGCTGAAAGACCATGTTAATGCAATTGCTTTGCCTCTGCTGGAACGCGTCCTCTCCGATGGCACTCATTATAGTTAATGAGCTGTTAGCATTTCCATTCAGGGAATTTTTTTAAAGGGTTTATAACCTGGTAATAACAATAATTTGCTTCAGGCTGAAACTCTAGTAACAGGCAAGTAGCCCAGCCATTGCTTTTGCTCTCATCTTGCTTGGGCAAGGGAGTTGTTATGCGCCATGCTTGTAGCAGACAAAAGGAAAAATGTTCAGAAACGTTCAGGAACTGGAAGTCTTTTTTCTTTTACAATCACAATTGGCAGTAGGTCTATTTGGCATCAAAAAAAAAAAAAAAAAAAAAAAATGCCAGGGAGGGTACAGGGTCACCAAGGACCCTGAATGGGGCCAGAATGCCTGCAATGGTGAGCGCTCTGGGAATGTGGTGTGATTGGTGCTTCTGAGAAGCCAGACTGGGAAACCCTACTGCTGATGCCAACTCCACAGAACATCAGCCTGGCTAACTGGGGGACAGACAGAACCCAAGAACTTTTTATTTTTAATTGTGCTTCAGGTGAAGGTTTACAGAACAAATAGTTTCTCATGAAACAGTAGTACACATATTGTTTTATGACACTGGTTAACAACCCCACGACATGTCAACCCTCTCCCTTCTAGACCTTTTTTTTTTTGGTGAAAATACACATAGCCAAAGATACACAATTTCAAAAATTTCTACATGCACAGTTCAGTGACATCGACTATGCGCTTCCAATTGTGCTGCTATTCTCACTTTAGATGAAGG
>NW_004443971.1:16308315-16324972 GCF_000243295.1 Trichechus manatus latirostris
GGATTCAGTCTGGTGGAGGCTGTGGTAGTTGTGGTCCATTAGTCCCTTGGACTAATATTTCCTTTTGTCTTTGGTTTTCTACATTCTCTCTTGCTTCAGATGGGGTGGGACTGGTGGAGTGTCTTAGATGGCCAGTCACAAGCTTTTAAAACCCCAGATGCTACTTACCAAAATAGAATGTAGAACATTTTCTTTATAAAGTATGTTATGCCAGTTGAGCTAGATGTTCCCCAAGACCATGGTTCCCAGACTTTAGCCCAGTAATTCGGTCCCTCAGCGTGTTTTGATGTATCTTTCAAGTTTCCATGACCTTGCTTTGGTGAAGTTGTGCTGACTTCCCCGGTATTAGGTACTGTCTTACCCTTCACCAAAGTTACCACTTATCTCTTGTCTGGTTGGTGTTTTTCCCTCCCCACTCCTCTCTTGTAACCATCAAAGATTGTTTCTTTCTGTGTGTAAACCTTTTCATGAGTTTTTATAATAGTGGTCTCATACAGCATTTGTCCATTTGTGATTGACTTATTTCACTCAGGATAATGCCCTCCAGATTCATCCATGTTGTGAGATGTTTTGCAGATTCATCATTGTTCTTTATTGTTGAGTAGTACTCCATTGCGTGTATGTACCATAGTTTATCCATTCATCTGTTGATGGGCACTTAGGTTGTTTCCATCATTTTGCCATTGTGAATAATACTGCAATGAACATGGGTGTGCATACGTCTATTCATGTGACAGCTCTTATTTCTCTATGATATATTCCTAGGAGTGGGATTGCTGGATCGTATGGTATTTCTATTTCTAGCTTTTTAAGGAAGTGCCATATTGTTTTCTAAAATGGTTGTACCATTTTGCATTCCCACCAGCTGTGCATAAGAGTTCCAACTGGCGATCTACTTCTGAAAAATCAGCCAATGAAAACCTGATGGATCTCAATGGTCCAATCTGTAACCAGTCATGAGGATGGTCCAGGACTGGGCAGCATTTTGCTCTGTTGTGTATGTATTGCCATGAGTCGGGGGCCAACTTAATTGTAGCGAACAACAAAACTTGGTGGAAGAAATTGCTTAAGAAGGCAGCCATGGAGGTGAGGGAATCTAAACTGGATAAGAGGTTGGCATGATGAAGGATGTAGGGAAGGGTGATCTATGGACTTCCACTCCAGTGTTCTATGGTAGGCGAGTGGCTAAGAGTCCCACACTGTACATAATAATGAGGGGGAGTCAAAGGGACTGGCAGGGGTGAGGGATCCTGGTACCAGCCCTTGGGAGGGTGGCCCCAGGAGGGAGGAGTAATGATATCATGGTCTGGGATGCGCACACCTAAGTCAACTGGTGTATGAGCTTCTGGCACCATGTACAAAAGTAGAAGGAGGTGGACGGCAAAAAGACAAGTAACTCAGTTTAAAAATGTGCAAAGGATTTGAACAGATGTTTCTCCAAAGAAGCTATAGAAATGACCAATAAACACATGAAAAGATGGTCAACATTAGTCATTACAGAAATGCAACTTAAAACAAAAATGGGAACCACTTCACACCTACTAAGATGGCTATTGTCAGAAAAAATGGAAACAGCAAATGTTGGTGAGGATGTGAGAAACTGGAACACTTTTGCATTGTTGGGATTGTAAAATGTTGCCGCCACTGTGGAAACAGTTTGGCAGTTCCTCAAAAAGTTAAACACAGAATTACCTTATGACTCAGCAATTCCATTTCTAGGTATACACCCAAAAGACTTGAAAGCAGGAACTGAGATACTTGTACACCAATGTTCATTGCAGCACTGTTCCCAATATCCAAAAGGTGAGACAACCCAAATATCCACCAACAAATGAATGGATAAACAAAAGGTGGTATATCCATATAATGGAATGTTGTTTAGCCATAAAGAGAAATAAAGTTCTAATATATGCTACAACATGGATGGATCTTGGAAACATTATGCTTAGTAAAATAAGTCAGACACAAAAGGACAAATATGATCCCACACATATGAAATATCTAGAATAAACAAATACACAGAAACAAAATTTAATAGTGCTTACCAGGGGCTGGAGTGACGGAGGAAAGGTGGGTATTGCTCAAGGAGTTCTCAGTTTCTGTTTGGGATGATGAATAACTTTTGGCAGTGGACAGTGGTGATGGCAGCGCAATATGATGAATGTAATTAATGTCACGGAACTGTGTACTTAAAAAATGGTTAAATGGCATACTTTTTGTTATATACATTTTACCACAATAAAATTAATAAAAAAAAAAAAAAATAGGAGGAAGGGTGTCAGGACTCAGCAAACCCACTCACTCCTTACACCATCTGCTGACTATTGGATAATGCCTGCTGGAGTTAGAAAGACACGTGAAATGTCTGTCTGACAGAATTCTAGGCATAGTTTCTTTTTCTAAATTTTTAAATTTAGAAATAATTTCAAACTTGGAGGAACCTTAGTGGTGCAGCGGTTAAGCGGTTAGCTACTAACCAAAACGTCGGCGGTTCAAACCCACTAGCTACTCCGAGGGAGAACGATGCAGCTGTCTGTTTCCATAAATATTATAGCCTGGGAGACTCTATGGGGCAGTTTTACCCTGTCCTATAGGGTTGCTATAAGTCAGAATCCACTTGACAGCAACGGGTTTGGTTTAAGGAACCTTGTTGGCACAGTGGTTAAAGTGCTCAGTTGCTAACCAAAAAGGTCAGCGGTTTGAACCTACCAGCCACTCCATGGGAGAAAGATGTGGCAGTCTGCTTCTGTAAAGATTTAGAGCCTGGAAACCCTATGGGGCAGTTCTACTCTGTCCTATAAAGTCACTATGAGTTGGAATCAACTTGATGACATCTGGTTTGAGAGTTGTTGACAGATGTCCCTTCACCCCTAAATACTTCAGCAAGTATTTCCTAAGAAAAAGGCATTCTCATTCATAACCATGGCAGAATTATCAGATTGAGGGAATTTAACATTCTTACAATACTGTGATCCAGCACAAAGCCAGACACAGGTTTTGGAAGGCTTGGTAGGCTGGAATGCCCTTGTGTGTCTTCATCTATGTCTTTCTGTGGAAGAGCTGGTTCTGGCCCTGGAAAAACTGTCTCCAAGCCTCTTGTGACCTGGAAGATGCACTTGGGAGGAGAGTCTCCAACCACATTCAGAGGCTTTAAATTTTAAATCTGAGTGTTGCACTGTTCAGTGTGGAAGAAGAAGTGCTCTAATATGGAAAAGAACAACAGTGAACAGAAAAAGTCACAGTCATTTTTCAGGAGAAAATTGTAGAGAAAATGCTTATATTCTCAGGTGTCTATCTGTTAACTACTCTTTTAAATAGATTCCACTTCACAGTTTTAAAATAATACATGATCACTAAAAAAAATTTAGGGAAATATAAGTAAGGGTAAGAAGAAAGAAAAAAGGCTCATTATCCCCCCCTTTGCTCCTCTCCTTTAGCTGTGACTACTGGTAATCACTCACTGTATTTCTTTTCACATTAAGTATCTTTTTAAAAGACATTTTAGTATCTTTTTTACTGTAGAGATTTTAGAATAATCAGGAAGTTACAAAGAAGAAAATAATACTTAATTATAATGCCACTACCCCTGTTAACACAGTTTTTAACTTTTTATTAAGGAAAACTTCAAACATAGACAGCCTGTTAACATTCTGATTTATTTAATTCATTTCTTGTCTCTGTATATTTGTGTGTGTATATGTACGTGTATTGTATATATGTATATATACACACGTATATACATATAGACACACACGTACAGACAAAACTGCGATTATATTACATATTGCACAGTTTCGTATGCTGCTTTTGCTGCTTAATATGACTTTGTGACATACCCCTGTAATATTCTCTGAATATTTTTTGAAATATTGGATGAGGGAAGCAAACCAGTTTCATAGGTTACTTTCTTAGTCTGGGTTCTGTAGAGCAGCAAAACCAGTGAAGTATATATAGATACATATAGAGAGAAATTTACTTCAAGGAAATGGCTTACACAATTGTGAGGAAATGGCTCATGTAATTGTGGGGGCTGGCAAGTCCCAAATCCACTGGTCAGACAACAAGCTGAAGACCTCTGCTGGCTCACGTGGTTGCAGGCACTGATGAACCCAAAATCTGCGGGTCAGGCAGTAGGCTTGAGGCCTCTCCTGGGTCACAGGGTTGTGGTGGTTGATGAATCCAAAATATATAGTTCAGGCAGCAGGCCAGAGACTTCTGCAGACTTACGTCCCAAGAACTGGAGGTCAGGCAATGAAAAGAGTGCAGGGTCGAGAGAGAAAGAGTGACCTTTTCCAGAACATCCATTTATATACTGGAGGCAGGCCTCACTCCCAAGGGAACGCCCCTTTCAACTGATTGGCTGCGCCCATCAGATTACAAAAAGGAAAGTGATTACACAGTGTCTGTCAAACCACTGAGAATTATAGCCTAGCCAAGTTGACACAAGATGTTAACCATCACAGTTACCCTAAACCTGGTGGGAGGAAGACTCATAATGGAACTCAGCAATGGCAAAGGGTTGCTATTATGTCTTTAGAATTAGTAGGCACTCAATACATATTGTTGAATGAATGAATTATTTGTTCAAAAGTAGACCTAATCCAAAAAACCAAAACCATTGCCGTCGAGTCAATTCCAACTCACAGCAACCCTATATCCAAAGGGTGAATAAAGAACACTGTATGTAAAGACATACAATATGATAAACCTTATAGCGCATGGAATTTGGAATTTTAGGCCATAGGGATTATAATTTTTGTCCTAGGAAGTGGGGCAGAGAAAAACACCTCCAATTTCTTGATCAAGATGTAGGTTTCTGGTGGTTGGACACACTCTATTTCCCTCCTGCAGAACTTTCTTTGGGGTCGGTTACTTCTTGCTGTCTGTCCAAAAAATTGCCTTAGTCCATTGCCATCCAGTTGCTGTTGAGTCTACTTCAATTTATGGTGACCCCACGTGCGTGCTTCATGGGGTTTTCAATAGCTCATTTTTTTCAGAGGTAGATTACCAGGTTTTTCTTCTGAGGTGCCTCTGGGTTGCTCAAATCTCCAGCCTTTCAGTTAACAGCTGAACACTTTAACCATTTGCACCACCCAGGGACTCCATAGTCCACTGTAGGAGCAGAGTATCATGGGTTGCTGGAATGCTAGAGAGAAAGTGGCCACATCAGGAAGACAGTGAAGAATGTTTAGTTATTTTCGGAAGGGTGTTCTGAATGGAGGAGTATGAAATGCTGGCATAAGGAAACGTTCCTTTCCGAGTATGTGAACCAGTAATTGCACTGATGGATTGAATGGCGTTGCTGTTTTGTTAATTCATTTTTCTGTCAAACATGTACTGAGTATTCACTGTGTGTCCGGGCCAAGGGATAAAAACATGGAAAAGACAAGTTTCTTCCTCAAGGAGCTTACAGTAAACTATAGGTGATGGAGGTGAAAACACGTAATTGCAAAACACTGAAAAGTTCTGTGAAAGTGTGTTAAGGTGCTTTTGGGGCATAGAGGAGAGAGTGATCAATTCTGCCTGATTTGGAGGAAGGGAGGCCATGTTTGAGCTGCCTGTGGGCTGATGTGTGGAGAAGTGTATGTAGCTGAGGAAATACCGAGGGAACGGCTTAGCACTTAGTTGAGGTTGGAGACTATATTAATTCCCTAGAGCTGCCATAAGAAATTACCACACACTGGTGGCTTAAAACAATATTTGAGAAAAATCTTGAAGTTGTGAGGGAGTGAACCATATGAATATCTGGGGGAAGAGAATTCTAGATGGAGGGAAGACCCTCAGCCAAGGCCCTGAGGTGGAGGTGTGCCTGGTACATTCAAGGAGCCAGCATGGATGAAGTGGAGTGAGTGGTAGGTAGAGTAGCGGAGTATGAGGTCAGAGTGCTGGTGGGGCGGACGGGGGAGACTCTCAGACCTCCTGGGACTTTCTAGACCCCATAAAGACTCTGAGCAACTTGTGGAGCTTCTGCAGGGTTTTGAGCAGAGGAGTGACATGACCTGACTTACTATTTTTTAGAGACTTACTCTGGGGCTGTCAAGAATTTGGTGTAAAGGGGCAGGGGTGGAACCTGTGAGTTTACTACATCTATCCAGGTAAGAGATGGTGGTGGTTTGGATCAGAGGGTTGTCTGGGGAAGTGTGAGAAGTGAAGGAGCATCCTGGTGCTGAAATCATAACTCTAAAATCCTATTTCTTTTCAGAGATGTGGTACTGGTTGATTGTGTAGTGTGGCACTTCACATGTTGTTGAACTGGCACAACCCTATGAAGGACATCCATTTCAGTATCACTGATTGATTAACAAAGGATGTTTTACACCTCAGGGTTAAGTTACTTGTCACCTAAAACCTCTGGAGCTGAAAGCCAACTCTTTGAAAACGTTAGTTATTTGAGGGCCTTAAACTGGGCATTCAGTTTTTCACTTCTTTTGTCTATTCAAAACGAGAGGGAGAGGTGAGTGGAATTATTTGTGTATGGAGGCGCAGTGCAGCGGGGCTGGGATGTGGGATGGGGGAGGCCGGGAGTGTTGATCACAACTCATTGGCTTTGTAACTAAACTCTCATTATTAAAGCTGAAATTCTTAAAGACTCCTGCCTGTGTGGGACTGGAATTATTTATCATAGGGATTCAGTCTGCTTTGCTATGAAAATGTTGATATATTATTGTGTTCATGAAATCCACAAACTCTGTTTCTTCAAATGTCTCTGGCTATAGATTTCTAGACATCGTATCAACTTTCTTACTAACTCAAATTTATTGTGGGGTGTGTGTGTGTGTGTGTGTGTGTGTGTCTGTCTTGGTCTTCTAGTGCTGCTATAAAAGAAATAGCATAAGTGGATGGCTTTAACAAAGAGAAGTTTATTCTCTCACAGTCCAGCAGGCTAGAAGTCTGAATTCAGGGCGCCGGCTCCAGGGGGAGGCTTTCTCTCTCTGTCAGCTCTGGAGGAAGGTCCCTGGCATCTGTCTTCCCTTGGTCTGGGAGCATCTCAGCGCAGGAACCTCGGGTCCAAAGGACGTGGTGTGCTCCCGACACTGCTTTCTTGGTAGTATGAAGTCCCTGTGTCTCTCTGCTCACTTCTCTCTTTTATATCTCAAAAGAGATTGGCTTAAGACACTGTCTAATTTTGTAGATCTCATCAATATAACTGCCACTAATCCATCTCATTACATCATAGTGATAGGATATACAACATATAGGGAAATCACATCAGATGACAAAGTGGTAGACAATCATACAATAACCAGTGAGTCTGTCCTTCTATGTGGGGCCAACTACCACTTAACACATGAGAAACTGAGGCAAACACACATTAACATATATTAACAAAGATCCATTTTAAATCACAAAGATGTTTAATGAGAGAAAATGTCTTTGTTACTGATACATTTCTCACGAATTTTCTGCCATAACTTTAATTGGAGTGTTTAATATGGTTGGATTTAAGTCTACCATTTTGCTATTTGTTTTGTATTTGTCTCAACTGTTCTTTGTTCTTTTCTTCCTCCTTTTTGGCTTCTTTTGGGTAAACTGAGTATTTTTAATATTCATTTTTACCTCCTTTAGTGACATTTTCCGTGGCTGTTGGTTGCTGGCTTAACTGAGATTTCATTTCTTCAAAGATGAATTATCCTTTCTTTTTTCTCTTTTGAAATAACTAGTGGAAATTAAGAAAAAAAGGAATTTCTAAGCAGAAATCTTTCTTTAAAGGGAAGTTGAAGCAGGGCTGGTGAAATACAGCTCATGGTGTAGTGGCCTTCTGTACGATGATCATGATGAGAGTTTTTACCTCTTAGTCACTGGTACTGTTTTGTTGAGGTCTGAGTTGACTAACTCAGAGTTGGAGGATATGAGTTAGATCCTGGTCATAGATCCACATGTCTTTCACAAAGGAACCCCTTCTTGCCTTTCTACACGATTAACACTTCTGCTACATCCTGTTAGTACCCCGAGGTCTATCAGTTAGTGTGGATTAGCTCCTGGCACAGTGGCATGCACATGTTAACTACTGTCTTAGTTACCTAGTGCTGCTGTAACACAAATATCACAAGTGGTGGCTTTAAAGAACAGAAATTTATTTTCTCACAGTTCTGGAAAGTGGAAGTCTGAATACAGGTCAAGCCTCTAGGCGCAGGTCCTTCTTTTTCCATTTCAGCTTCTAGTAGCTGGCAATCCTGGGAGTTCCTGGGCTTGTAGATATGTCTGTCATGTGTGTCTGTCTTCATATGACACCTTAGCCCTGAGTGTCTCTTCATCTATTCTGCTCCCTTTGTAACTCAGAAGTGATTAGGTTTAGGATTCACCCTATGTTGCTATAACTTCATTAACATAACAAAAGAAAACCACTGTATCCAAACAGGGTCATATTTACAGGTACAGGGATTAGGATTTTAGCACATATTTTTCTGGGAGAGAGGAGTAGTTCAATCCATAACAACTACTTAAAAAACGAACCAACAAACAAACCCGTTGCTGTCAAGTCGATGCCGGCTCATAGCGACCGTATAGGACAGAGTAGAACTGCCCCATAGGGTTTCCAAGGAACGGCTGGTGGATTCGAACTGCTGACCTTTTGGTTAGCAGCCAACCTCTTAACCACAGTGCCATACTTAGTACATATTACTAGTAATAGTACGTACATAGTAATCAAATATTGATCTTAATGAACTCCATGGTTTCCACTGGATTGACTGAAATGCTCTCTATGCTGACTGGCCATCTCTGGAAACTAGTTTTCTTTCTTGCCGAAGGAACAACAACAACGACAAAACCCCCCCCAAAACAATTAGATGCCTATACAAATAGCATGAAGAAATATTGACCTTATAATATGATTGGCTTGGAACTCCAAATGTTGAATCTTATAAAATTCCATCTGTTATTGTCTGACAATGTACAGAAGTTCAGTTTGTATATTAATGCATGTACATTTAATTTTAAAAGTAGCAGTCGAGCTGCATGTCATATCTCAGAGTAGGTTATGTATGAGTGGCTATTTTAGTTGATTGGCAAAATTCAGAGGTAGAAAAAGCTGTGACTGTGATGCCTGAGAAAGGAAAGAAGGGTATGCTTTCTGTGTACAGTTGATTTCCAAAGTACTTTTACCTGTTTAGCATCCATACACACCCAGAATCCTACCCTCATCTGACTACTGTTTTGCTTTTAACTGACTACTTGGAATAGTTACTTTCCAGGTTCTTATCAGGAAATATAATCTCAAACTCAGTGCCATCAATACCTTTCAAAAGCTCTGCAGAGAGAAATGATATTTATGGAAGATTGAAGTATTTGCTGTCCACCCATTTTTTAGATAAGTCATCACCAGCCTGTTGTCTTATAGGCTCCTGGAGAAAGTGGAGTTATTGCAAGGTTGCCTGCAAATCCTATATTGAAGGTAATATTATTTCTGTCATCGTTATCTGTAAGGACACAATGGTGACATTGGATAGTTTGGTTAAGGGAATAGAACCTTTTCCAACATTTAGGTCTTTACTTAGAAGAGGAAAATCATATGATCAATTTACTCAGTAATGGGATATAGAGCTGGAGTCTCTAGGATTAATGCTGAGCTAACTGTGTTTCAAGTGCTGCTTTAGCATCATATGATCATGGAATGTTATTGTTGGAAAGGACCCCATGGATCTGGCACATAATTGTGGACATCCCTGGTGGTGTAAATGGTTAATGCACTCAACTGCTAACCAAAAGGTTGGAGGTTCAAGTCTACAAAGAGGTGCCTCGGAAAAAAGCCTGGTGACCTACTTCCAAAAAACTACCATTGAAAACCCTATGGAGCTCAGTTCTACTCTGACACACTTGGGGTTGCCATGAGTTGGGTTCAACTTGACGGCAACAGATGGTCGTGGTGGGAGAGAATGGCATTTTCCACAGGTGGTGGGGAATTTCCAAAGCAGGTCTTGGTAGTTGACAACTTTAGAGGTGGCTAAGGCATCCACTATAAACATCTATTTTTATAATATCGATAAAACAATTTTAAAAAATTTTCAAAATGGAACAGTGAGAGTAGCAGCTTTCAAGGATGAGTTCCGTAAGGACGCCATGTTGGGGATGAGCTGATGAGCCTACTGGTGACTGGTGACCCTCAGAGCTGGACCACAGCAGTTACCACAGTGCTTCGTTTGTAATCACCTACTGCTTAGTTTATACCTACAATGGGCCGTGGATTAAAAGAGGGAAGCACAGGAGCACTGGATTGGGAAAAAAAGAAGTTAATAAGCATAGAAATTACAGTAATTCTGCCAATCTACCTCAAGATGCCTCTTCATCGAGTCTGTAAATTGCATTAATCTGATCTGAGTTCTAACATACACATCCAGATGCCTCCAGTTTCGCAAAAGCCAGCGGTAAGAAGGGAACATATAATGATGATTAAATCTCATTTAGTTCTTTATTTATGGAGAATTAAAACTATCCATATAGGCAATGTGGAAGTGTTTGCAAATAGTATTGTGAAGCCTTCATCATCTTGGCATTTAGAAATACAGCATACAAATTAAAAAACCCAGCTCTTTCGTGCAAAATGTAAGAATTCCAAACATCTAATCCTAAAGTCAGTAGTTAATCTATATGAAGCAAACACAAAAAAAACCAAACCTGTTGCCATCAGTCGATTCTGACTCAGATCGACCCTATAGGACAGAGTAGAACCACCCCATGGGGTTCCCGAGGATTGGTTGGTGGATTCGAACTGCCAACCTTTTGGTTAGCAGCCGTAGCTCTTAACCACTACACCACCAGGGCTTTAGATCTATATTAGATGTAGCTAAATTTATTAACTATATTTAATGTATATTTTGGCCCCAAACTAAGCAGAAAATGGTAGTCATTTTAAAATTCACTTGTCATCAAATCACATTTTTTTCTGACACAATTACTTTAAAGTAAATGAAACATGTTATTAATAGGAGCTACAGAGTCAGGCCTCATCTGCATGCAGCAGGAAGCCTAAACCCTGAGTGGATGAGATAGGGTGAGACGTGTGAGAGCCAGAACTCAATGAGACTGCCTTGTTTTCCCAGGTCTTCCAAGTGTTCTGCCTGTGACAGGGTGTAGGCTTACCACTCCTGTATCGCTCGTTTTAGTGGAATATGCTCGAGTGTTTCTCCTCTGACAGGTTTCTGGCTTTTGCAGGTTTTACTGTAGTATAAATGAAACAAAGGAGGAGGGAGTGAATCCCACTCTCCCAGATGGAGTTGTTGCTGTTGTTCTTGGTTGATTCCTGCTCATGGCGGCCCCATGTGTGCAGAGTAGAACTGCTCCATTGGGTTTCTAAGCTGTAAACTTTCAGAAGCAGATTGCTAGGCCTGTCTTCTGGGTGGGTTGGAACCGCCAACTTTTCAGTTAGTAGTTGAGCGCTTAACCATTTGTGCCACCCAGGGTTCCCACCCAGATTGTAAACCCACGGAATCAATAGGAAAATTCCCGGTGAGTCTGGTGCACTCGCCCTGAGAGCAAACATTCAATGCTGATGATGGCAAATTTCATCTTTCTTTTCATTTTTTCGCAATAAAAGGAGATTTTGGCCAGTGGTGAGATGTTGGAAACAAGGTGGACTGGGATCAGATGGAGAAGGATGCATAAAATTGCCTTGGAAGCTGTGACTGAATACTCAAAGACGTGAGATATCCAGATTTCAATGGATATTATTTTAATATCTTTAATATGTTTATGGTCCTAAGAATATGAAAGACCATAGAATTCCTTCATGCTCAAAAGTCTTTCACACAGAAAAGGTATTTTCATATCTAAGCCAAAGGAACACAAAATCCAGTCAAGTGTTCAGTGTGGGTCAGAGCTATAGGCTTACTGGGCTCTGGGCAGGGGTACAACTATAAGAGCAACCACTCAAGTTCTGACATCCTGGTAAGAAATATAAATACTATTCCATATGTTTCTCTAGGGTCACTGACGAGAATCTAGTCCCTGCCCAGACAAAAACTCTCAGGCCATTATGCAACCTCAAGCAAGCTGAGCAGGCAACCCAAACTTACATAGAAAGGTAAGTCCTCCCCAGACTGTGAAATGATGCAGTAGTTCCCTTCATGGGTAACCAGGTATTGTCAGGTTGGTTCTGACTCATGGCGATCCCATGTGTGTCAGAGCAGAACTGTGCTCTGTAATGTTTTTTATTTTTATTTTTAAAAATTTTTTATTGCGCGTTAGGTGAAAGCATACATAGCAAACTAGTTTCCCATTCGATCGTTTGTACACAAAGGGTTCCGTGACATTGGTTCCATTCCCCACAATGTGCCTGCCCTCCCCTTCTTTTCTGTCCTAGTTTCCACGTTCCCTTCATCCCGAATTGCTGCCCCTTCCTGCCTTCTCACCTTTGCTTTTGGGCAAATGTTGCCCTTTTGATCTCATGTAATACATTGTTCTAAGAAACACGTTCCTCTCCGGTGTTGTTTATTTTATGGGCCTGTCTATGGTTTGGCTGAGGAGTGATCTCCAGGAGTGGCTTCGGTTCCATTTCAGAAGGATATCTTAGGGCCATAGTCTCAGGAGTTCCTCCAGTCTCTGGCAGCAGAAAGTCTGGTCTTTTTTGTGAATTTGATTTTTTGTTCTGCAGTTTTTCTCCTTCTTTGTCTGGGACCCTGTGTTGTGATCCTAGTCAGAGTGGTTGTCCATAAGGTTTTCAATGGCTGATTTTTCAGAAGTAGGTCACCAGGCCTTTCTTCTGAGGAGCCTCTGGGTGGGTGTGAATCTCCTAACTTTTGGTTAACGGATGAGCGCAATAACTCTTTGCACCACCCAGGGAGTCCTCTTCATAAGTAATCATCTTCAATGTCAGTAATTTCTAGGATGAAATAAAGAGATATTTCAGATAATCCAACCTAAAGAATTAATATTTGGGGATAAAGAAGGCTATACATATTTGATATTTTATATACTTAAGAAAATTTGGATCCAACATCCTTATAATTTCAATAAAAATGTATGATTTAGTAATTGTTTTTGGTTTATATTTTATATAGAAATCTTATTTGTGATTTTTAAGTAGAAAGTTTACTTACAGGATTGGAACATTTCAGAAAATGTTTTATTTATAATCTGTGTAACTTAAAATTTATTAGATTTATAAGTGTGATTTAGGTACTTGGGACTAATTTGTTATCAGACAACTGAGATACTTAATACAAGGAGAATATATTAAGTATGTAAATACAATTAAAATTTTTCAAAGTATGATGTCCAAAGTTTATGAATGGGATTAAATATATTAATCAAACACCCTTAAAGGTGATTGCTAACATTTGTAATTTTATAAATAAAATAAAAAGATATGAAGTGGTTGTTAAAACATAAGGAAAAAGTAAGCTTTTCCATTTGGAACCTTAATTAGAATTAAATATTGATTAGAAAGAAAAAGTAAACTCAGTTGAATGGTATTTTCTACACATTAAAATCATTCTCAAGAGTACTAAAAAAAATTCCTATTCAGCAAAGATTAAGCCAGAATGTCCACATGGATGTAGGTAGTGGTATGTTAGTAATGTTTAACAATGGGCTCTCTGGGGGGAAAATATATGCAAAAATATATATACATAAGATTATTGTAAATTTTAGTGGTATAAAGGTTATATAGCACACAATTTACAAATAATTAAATATTCAATATTATGTTGTAAATTACAGATAGCCAATTGATTCTCACAGAACACTTTCATTGACTTTTGTCAAATTCTTGGATCTGTGGCCAACATATGGTTGCAATTCAACCATGATTTCACAAATATCATTGCATCCCAATCTATTAACTTTTTTTCCCAATAAAAAATTTTTTTGTGGCGTTTTAGGTGAAAGTTTACACAGCAAATTAGGTTCCCATTTAACAATCTTATATGAATTGTTCTATGCCATTGGTTAAAATTTTTACAATGTGTTAGCATTCTTGTTATTCCCATTCTGTTTGTTCTATTTGGTGGTTAAGGTTGTGTCAACTTGGCTGGCCCATGATTCTCAATGGTTTGGTGGTTATGATGTAGTTTGGCAGTTGTATAATGATATAATCACTTCCATGATGAGGTCTGATATAATGTGATCACTTCCATGATGGCATCTCTGTGAGTAGCCAATCAGTTGAAAGGGCATTTCCTTGGGGGTGTGGCCTGCATCCAATATATTTGGACTTTCAGGCAAAGCTCGATGGCGTTTGCTCTGCTCTGAATCCTGCATTTGGCTCATCAGCATCTGACCTCCAGTTCTTGGGACTAGGGTCAGCAGCCTGACATCTTGCCTGCTGATCTTGGATTCTTTTACAGCTGTGAGCCAGCAGCCACCTGCAGCAAGGTGAGTCAGGAGAAGCCTCCAGCCTGATGCCTGAGATCCTTGAGATAAATCTCTCTCTATATATACATATATATATTTAGATGCCTTACTGGTTTTTCTTCTCTAGAGAACCCAGCCTAAGACATTCTGTTTCCATTGATCTAGCTTCCCTTCCCCTCCTTGCCTTCCCATCTTTGCTTTTGGGTGAAATGTTTACCATTTGGTCTCATGTAGTTAATTGTTTAAGGGAGCACATTACTCACAGGTGGTATTGTTTATTTTATAAGTCAATCTATTATTTGGCTGAAAGGTGACCTACAGAAGTAGGTTCAAATCCAAGTTCGATAGTCTCAGAGGTTCAGCAAGAAGAGGGGTTACGAGCAGAATGCATCCTTTGGACCCGGGGTCTCTGTGCTGAGAACCTCCTAGACCCAGGAGACAGAAAGAGCTGTAACACTGGAGATGGCGTGAGATGGCAAAAAGTTTGCAGCAAAGCATGGCAGAGTTCAGTGGCAGAGAAATGGCTGCAGAACCAGGAGACAGGCACAAGACATCATGGTGGGCTTCTTGGCCAACGGAGTGAGAGAGATGAACGCCTTTGGGCAGGAGGCTTCCTGGAGGAGTAGGGTGCCTCCAGGCACTAATCTGCATAGCTAAAGAGCTTTGTAACACTTGCCCAAGCAGCGCAGAGGCCAGGCCCGAGCTGAGGCCAAGGCTGAGAGCAGGGGCCGACAGCGAGGTCTGCCTGCCTGTGGGCACTATGGAGGAGCTGAGAGGTTGGAAGCTGTCCTGATTGACGAGCTGTATCCTGTCTCCAGATTTGTTCCTGTTACTTCCAAGTTGATCCTGATCTTGAATTGTAACCTGTTATTACTGTAATAAGCCCCATAATCATGAATATGGCCTATGAGTTCTGTGTGGCCATTGCAATGAATTATAGAACACAGCAGAGAAGTAGAGAGTACCATGGGAGGGATGGCTGGTGTCAGAATTGGTAAAAAGTTTGGAGAGTGGAGGTATGTCTGACCTCCACCTCATATGGGTTAGCTTTCATCTAATGCCCATTCTCTCTTCTCCCCTTGAAGTTAGACAAGGTCTGATGCCGATTCTCTCTTCTCCCCTTGATGTTAGACAAGGTCTGATGCTACACCTATTTTACAGCCCCCTATAGGATGGATTCTAAACGAAGAAACCTGGTGCTTAGGCTTTCACAATTGTGCACTTACTTTTCCAGTTTAACCTTATACACCTACATTCCTTCTTGTTCCCCCAGTCTGGAGAACTGGCCCCTTGTTGAGCATGCCAATTGCATTTAGGCTTCCTAGGCTTTGCAGGCACCATTGCTCTGTTGTAAATCTTCTCTCCCACGTGACTGCTCATTTGCAGCCTGTTCTTCCTTTATGAGCCATATCAAGTCCTATATAGTCCAGAAACCATTGTTGAAATGAACCTCCCTCCTCTGAGCTCTTATAGCACTCGATGTTTGTACCACTCTTTAGGTGTATGTTTTCTTTTTTAAAAAAATTATTATTTTTTATTGTGCTTTAGGTGAAAGTTTACAGCTCAAGTTAATTTCTCATACAAAAATTTATACACATATTGTTATGTGACTCTAGTTGCAATCCCTATAATGTGACAACACTCCCGCTTTCCACTCTGGCTTTCCTGTGTCCATCCAACCAACTCCTCTCCCTTCCTGCCTTCTCATCCTGCCTCCGGACAGGAGCCACCCATTTGGTCTCATTTATCTGCTTGAACTAAGAAGCACACTCTTCATGAGTATTATTTTATGTTTTATAGTCCAGTCTATGTCTGAAGAGTGGACTTTGAGAATGGTTTTAATTCTGGGTTAACAGAGCGTCTGGGGACCACGGCTTTGAGGGTTCCTCCAGTCTCAGACCATTAAGTCTGGTCTTCTTACGTGAACTTGAGTTCTGCTCCACTCTTTTCTCCTGCTCCGTCAGGGATTCTCTGTTGTGTTTCCTGTCAGAGTGGCCATTGGTGGTAGCTGGGAACCATCTAGTTCTTCTGGTCTCAGACTGATGGAGTCTCTGGTTTATGTGGCCCTTTTGTCTCTTGGGCTAACATTTTCCTTGTCTCTTTGGTGTTCTTCATTCTCCTTTGCTCTAAGTGGGTTGGAACCAATGAATGCATCTTAGATGGCTGCTCGCAAGCTTTAAAGATCCCAGATGCCACTCACCAAAGTGGGATGCAGAACATTTTCTCTTTTTGTATAAATATCATCTATTTTTATTGTGCTTTAAGTGAAAGTTTACAGTTCAAATTAGTTTCTCATACAAAAATGTATACACACATTGTTATGTGACCCTAGTTGCTCTCCCTATAATGTGACAGCGCACTCTGCCTC
>NW_004443971.1:16325441-16410347 GCF_000243295.1 Trichechus manatus latirostris
TGTCCCCCAAAACTATGGTCCCCAGACCCAAGCCCCTGCTACTCTGTCCCTTGCAGTGTTTGGTTGTGTTCAGGAAATTTCTTAGCTTTTGGTTTAGTACAGTTGTGCTGACTTCCCCCGTATTGTGTGTTTTCCTTCCCTTCTCCTAAGATGATTCTTGTCTACTATCTAGTTAGTGAATGTCTGTCTCCCTCCTCCCTACCCTTGTAACCATCAAAGAATGTTTTCTTCTGTGTTTAAACCTTTTCTTGAGTTCTTGTAATAGTGGTCTCATACAATATTTGTCCTTTTGCAAGCGACTAATTTCACTCAGCATAATGCCTTCCAGATGCATCCATATTGTGAAATGTTTCACGGATTCATCATTGTTCTTTATGGTTGCATAGTATTCCACTGTGTGTATGTACCATAATTTGTTTATCCATTCATCCGTTGATGGACACCTAGGTTGTTTCCATCTTTTTGCTACTACAAACAGTGCTACAATGAACATGGGCGTGCACATATCTATTTGTGTGACGGCTCTTATTTCTCTAGGATATATTTTAAGGAGCGGGATTGCTGGATCGTATGGTACTTCTATTTCTAGCTTTTTAAGAAAGCACCAAATGGATTTTCAAAGTGGTTGTACCATTTTACATTTCCACCAGCAGTGCATAAGTGTTCCAGTCTCTCCACAACTTCTCCAACATTTATTATTTTATGTTTTTTGGATTAATGCCAGCCTTGTTGGGGTGAGATGGTATCTCATTTTAGTTTTGATCTGCATTTCTTTTATGGCTAAAGATTGTGAGCATTTCCTCATGTATCTGTTAGTTGCCTGAATGTCTTCTTTGGTGAAGTATCTGTTCATATACTTTGCCCATTTTTCATAGGTGAATGTTTTCTTGAGGTCTTAAATATATTTACATACTTACATGTAGGTAAATACATGCCATGGCTTCCCAACTTGACCGTAGACTTCTTGAGGGGCAGAGATGGTGTTTTACAGTGTTTATGTCCTCAGTGTCTATTACATGATAAATACTTGGTAAATATTTCTTGTTGGTGACAAGAAACTGATGTACTCCAGAAAGGAGTACTCCCTGATGGAATTGTATTATTTGGCCCAACTATTTACAGATATACTTTTTCTTACTGTTTATTACTTAATCCTCAGCTTTTCTTCAGAATGGTTGGAAATACAAGGCTTGTTTGCACATTGCCTTTCAAATGGAGTTTGTATTTTTAAAAATAGCCTTTAATTTCCATTTGATTATAAGAATGATACTGTGTCTTCTTCCTCCCCTCCTTCCCCCCAAGACGATTAAGTGAATTAATTACTGAACTCATGAGCTGATGGGTTCCGGATGTGGGAGCAATGTGCCAGGTCAGTAGCAGCAGGGAGGCAGTAGCATGGTGGTTCAGAGGATGGACTCTGCAGCCAGATTGTTGTGGTTTCAGACCTACCTCTGCCACTTGGTAACTGTGTGACCTCGAGCATGTTGCTCAGCCTCTCTTTGCCTTAGTTCCCTCCTGTGCATAATGAGAATGACAACAATGGTGCTACCTCACAGAGAAGCAATTGTTGTTGGAGGGAACTTTAAATGAGTTGATGTGTACAAAGCACCTGGCACATTAACTATTATGCTTACCTTAGAGATTACTGTTGTTATGTGCCATGGAGTCTATTCCAACTCATGTCAACCCCATGTGCACAGAGTAGAACTGTATTCCGTAGGGTTTTCAAGGCTGTGACCTTTTGGAAGCAGATTGCCAGGCCTGTCTTCTGAGATGCCTCTGGGTGGTTTGAACCACTAGCCTTTCAGCTAGTAGTTGAGCGCTTAACCATGTGTGCACCCAGGGATTCCAACCTTAGAGATACTCTCATTTTAAAAGCCTGTAGCGGTGTATGTCTCTCTATGACACCCCAGGAGCACTGGTGGCACAGTGGTTAAGAGCTATGGCTGTTTTAATCCACCAGTCATTCCTTGGAAACCCTATGGGGCAATTCTACTCTGTCCTATAGGGTTGTATGAGTTGGAATCGACTCTATGGCAATGGGTTTGGTTTTTGATTTTATGGCACCCCAGTCAGATTACAAGGTGGGAACATTATTTAATGTTTGCGTTGATTTGAGGGTGCCATATTGCTTTTCAAGAAGAACCAGCCATAAATCAGTAGAAGGACTGGCAAAAGGATCGTGACAAAAGTCACACATGTACTATCTGCTATTTATACCCAATTCTCCTGAGTTCAACAAATGTTTATTGAGATGGTCAGTGATAAAGTAAGGGTGTGCACAGTAATATCCAGGAGCATAAGGGCTCGGTAGCATCTGAGAGGGCTTCCTGGAAGTGGTGATGTCCAAGCTGAATTTTGAAGAATGAGTATAAGTTGGAGGTAAAGTACTTTTTAATGAAGACTATACTGAGTTGATACTATTTTCAGAAAAAGATTCAATAGTATTTCTTTTGCAGTGAAAATTCTCTGACAGTAGAGTCAGCTGATGTTGAGAAGTAGCAGACAGAGGATTCCAGCAAAAATAGAGGAAACCACAACTTCTAAAAATACTCCCAATTTTAAAATCGATTTGTTGCACAACTTGAAGAATGTAATCAATGTCACTGAATAGTACGTGTAGAAATGGTTGAACTGGTGTATGTTTTGCTGTGTATATTCTCAACAACAGCAAAATAAAAAAAAGAGTCTGAATCCTATTTTTATAGAGAAAACCAGGAAAAAGTAATCCCTTAGTTACTTGGTCAGCTTAGATGCCATCCAGCCATGACTTTCATGTATTTATTCATTTAATGAATATTTTGGGGGTGACTATTAGGTAGCAAGGAAACCCTGGTGGCGTAGTGGTTAGGTGCTACAGCTACAAACCAAAAGGTCAGCAGTTCAAATCCACCAGACGCTTCTTGGAAACCATATGGGGTGGTTCCACTCTGTCCTATAGGGTCGCTATGAGTTGGAATTGACTCAGTGGCAATGGGTTGTTAGGTAGCAGGGAGTCCCTGGGTGGTGCAAACAGTTAAGCCCTTGACTACTAGCTGAAAGGTTGATGGTTTGAACCCACCGCCCAGAGGCACCTTGGAAGACAGCCTGGTAAATGCTGCTTCCAAACGGTCACAGCCTTGAAAACCCTATGGAGCAGTTCAACTCTGCACACGTGGGTTCGCCAGGAGTTGGAATCAATCTGATGGCAACTAACAACAATAACAACAACAACAACATCTCTGTAAAGATTGTTTTTGTTCGTGTGCTGTCGAATTGATTTTCGACCCATAGCCACCCCACGTGACAGAGTAGAACTGCTCCATAGGGTTTTCTAGGCTGTAACCTTTATGGGAGCAGATCATGGGGTATTTCTCCCACAGAGCGGCTGGGTGGGTTGGAAACTGCCACCCTTTCAGTCAGCAGCCGAGCGCTCAACTGTTACACCACCAGGGTTCCTTCCATAAAGATTACAGCCAAGAAAACTCCAGGGAACAATTCTACTCTGTAACACTTGGGATCATTGGAATTCACTCAACAATGGGTTTGGTTTTTTGGTTTGTTAGGAAGCAGGGGCTGAGGCTGTAGTGGGGGATGGGTCAGACACATGGTCCCTGCCTTCATGGAGCAAATGAGAACTTGAGGAAGACAGGCATCAAACAACTATTGTTGTTGCTAGCTGCTATGGAGTCAGTTCCTAGTTGGCGACCATGAACCTGGAACAAAATGCTGCCTGATCCTGTGACACCCCATGATCAGTTGCAGATTGGACTGTTGTGATCCATGGGGTTTTCATTAGCTCATTTTCGCAAGTAGATTACCTTTCTTTCTTCCTAGTCTATCTTAGTCTAATAGCTCTGCTGAAATCTGTCAGCATCATAGCAACATACAAGTCTCCACTAACAGAAAGGTGGTGACAGTGCACGAGGTACATTGTCCAGGAACCAAATCCAGGTCTTTTTAAGATGTGTGCTGATGTTATGATAGAGGAAGCATAGGGTCAGGGGAGCGCAAAGAAGGAGGAGGTCACAGAAGCCTTCTTGAGTAAGAAAGCCTTCTTTGTCTAGAAATTGGCTAGAAAAAGAAGGGAAAGAGAAGAGTTTCTCAGGAAGAGGCAACAGCACGTGCAAAGGCCCAGAGATGAGAATTTGACATTTTATTGAAAACAAAAGAAGCCTATAGTGGCTGGAGCTAGGACGGTGAAAGAGTGACTGAGAGATAAGGCTGGAAAGTTAGGCTAAGCCAGCTGAGAAGTTTCTAGAAAACCTTTGCAAGGAGGTTGATTTTAACTTGAGAGCAATAGGAAACCTTTGAAGAGTTTTTAGTAGGGTGGAGATATGATGAAATTTACATTTTAAAATAATCGGTCTGACTGCAGGTAAGGAGCCCTGTGGCGCAGTGGTTAAGCACTGGGCTGCTAACCGAAAGGTCGGAGGTTTGAACCCACCAGCCGCTCCATGGGAGAAAGATGTGGCAGTCTGCTTCCGTAAAGATTACAGACTTGGAAACTCTATGGGGCAGTTCTACTCTGTCCTATGGGGTCACTGTGAGTTGGAATCAACTCTACGGTAACAGGTTTATGGCTACAGGCAGGAGATCAGATTGCATATTTTCTGTGCAGTTATGTGAAACTTTTTAAAAAAGTCACCTTTTTTTATTTGAACCGAGAGACTATAAAATCGTAATAAAGAAAATTTCAAGACATGGTGATGAACAGGAACTACCTATAATTTTATTGCCTTAACTGTACTTAATTTCTTCTCTCTTTATCTCTTCCTTTTTGCATTGTTTTTTTCCTTCTTGCATGGTTATTTTTCCCATAGTCCCAATTGTGGTCTAAAGCTTCCTTGGCATTTGTTAATCATGGCTAAGTAAATCCCAGCTGTTAATTACCCTGGAGCGTGCTACGGAGTTGCCAAAGTGAGTAGATCTCAATTGTAAATCAATTTTCAGCGGTGGCTCTTGTTTGTGACTTTGGATTTGAGGCTTATATTTGATACTGTTGTTTGTTTTCTCTGTTCATGATGGCTTTATAATTGTAGCATGGTGCTCCAAACTCTCGTTGGCACTGACATCTCATTGTACCTCTGATTCAGCTGCTCTGGAACAGGAGTGTCTGTGATAGTTTAAATTGTTGTTGATAGTTGAGTTAGCTCCGACTCATGGTGAGCTTATGTATAACAGAATGAAAGTCTGTCTGGTCCTGCGCCATCTTCACGATCATTGGTATGTTTGAGTCCATTATTAAGGCTATTGTGTCAATCCATCTCACTGAGGGTTTCCTCATTTTGCTGACCCTCTATTTTGCCAAACATGATGTCCTGTTCTAGCCATTGGTCTTTCCTGATGATGTGTTCAAAGTCAGGGAGCTGAACTCTCACCATCCCTGCTTCTAAGGAATATTCTGGTTGTATTTCTTCTAAGACTGATTTATTCATTCTTTTGACATATTCAATATTCTTCGCCAATGCTACAAATCTTCTTTTTTTGTGCGTGCTTTAGGTGAAAGTTTACAGCGCGAATTAGTTTCTCATTAAACAGGTAATACACATATTGTTTTGTGACATTGGTTGTGAATCTCACAATGTGTCAACACTCTCCTCTTCTCCATCCTGGGTGAACTGTTTCCGTTCGTAAAGTTTTCCTGTCCCTTCCTGCCTTCTACGTCTTTGCTTTTGGGCTAGCGTGCCCGTTAGTCTCGTATACATGATTGAACTATGCAGCATGTTCCTCACGTGTATTATTGTTTGCCCGATAGACCTGTCTAATCTTTGGCTCAGGAGTGACTTCAGCACTGAGTTTAAAGGATGTCCGGGGGCCATACTCTTAGGTTTCTCCAGTCTGGTTTTTTTTTTTTGTTGTTGTTGTTGTTGTTTTGTTTTGTGAATTTGAATTTTGTTCTACATTTTTCTCCCACTCTGTCTGAGACCCTCTATTGTGACCCTGCCAGAGCAGTCGGTGGTGGAAACTGGGCACCAACTAGTAGTTCTGGGCTCAGTCTGCTGGAGGTTAAGGTAGTCATGGTCCATTCATCCTTTGGACTAATCTTTCCCTTGTGTCTTTGGTTTTTCTTCCTTCTCCTTTGCTCTAGCTGGGATGTGATCAGTAGATGTATCTTAGATGGGCGCTCACAGGCTTGTGTTTTTGCTTTTTTTTTTTTAATATAATTTATTTTATTTTTGTTGTTATTGAGAATATACACTGCAGAACATGCACCCATTAACAATTTCTACCTGTACAGTTCAGTGACATTGATTATCTTCTTCGAGTTGTGCAACCATTCTCACCCTCCTTTTCTAAGTTGTTCCTCCTCCATTAACATAAACTCACTACCTCCTAAGGTTCCGATTTATTCTTATGAGTTGCTGTTGTCAATTTGATGCCATACAGATAGATCTTAAAGGAGCACAATGCTGAAGGCAGACATTCTTTAGTAGTTAAGCTAAACTATTGTTTGCTTTTAAGAAGACTTCCGGGGATATTTTTGGTTTAAGGCTTAAAGATTATATCAGGGCTATAGTTTCAGGGGTTCATCCAGCCTCTATGGCTGCCGAAAGTCTGAACTCCATGAGAATTTGGAATTTTGTTCTGTATTTCCCCCTTTTGATCAAGATTCCTCTATAGTCTCTTTAATCAAAATGTTCCGTGTAACGGTAGCCACTTATCTATTGTCTGTTTAGTGTTTTTTTTCTCTCACCCCTCCCCTCCCCCGTAACCAGCAAAGATTGCTTCTTTCTGTGTGTATATCTTTTCATGAGTTTTAATAATAGTGGTCTCATACAGTGTTTGTCCTTTTGTGATTGACTTATTTCACTCAGTATAATGCCTCCAGATTCATTCACGTTGTGCGATGTTTCCCAGATTCATCATTGTTCTTTATTATTGCATAGTATTCCATTGTGTGTGTGTACCACAGTTTATCCATTCATCTGTTGCTGGGCATTTAGGTTGTTTCCATCTTTTTGCTATTGTAAATAATGCTGCAATGAACATGGGTGTTCATGTATCTATTCGTGTGACAGCTGTTATTTCTCTAGGATATATTCCTAGGAGTGGGATTACTGGATTGTATGGTATCTCTATTTCTAGCTTTTTAAGGAAGCACCATATTATTTTCCAAAATGATGGTATCATTTTGCATTCTACCACCAGCAGTGCATAAGAGTTGCAATCTCCTTGCAGCCTCGCCAACATTTGTTATTTTCTGTTTTTTTTTTTTTTTTGATTTGTGCCAGTAATGTTGGAGTGAGATAGTATCTCATTGTAGTTTTGATTTGCATTTCTTTAATGGCTAGTGATCAAGAGCATTTCCTCATCTGTCTGTTAGCTGGCAGGCTTTTAAGACCCCAGACGCTACTCACCACGATCAGATGTAGAACATATTCTTTATGGACTATTTTGTGCCACTTGAGCTAGATGCCCCCAAGACCATGGTCCCCAGACGTCAGCCCAGTAGCTCAGTCCTTCAGAGCATTTGGATGTGTCTGTGAAGCTTCTATGACTTTGTCCTGGTTAAGTTGCCAACACCACAATTCTAATGCTTCAATTCTTCTTCTGTCTCCTTTTTCATGTCCAGCTTTCACATGCATATGAGGCAATTGAAAAGACCATGGCTTGGGTCAGGTGCACCTTAGTCATCAAAGTGACATCTTTGCTTTTCAAAACTTTAAAGAGGTCTTTTACAGCAGATTTACTGGATGCAATATGCCATTTGATTTCTTGACTGCTGCTTCCATGAGCATTGATTGTAGTTTAAATTATTGTTCAGTAAATATTCACTCCCCTCCTCTCCCACTGTGGGTGGAGAATCCTCTGCCTGGTTGACTGGCTTTGGCCAAAGGACTGGTGGTGAATGTGCCATGAGCTAGAGCCTGAAATGTGCTCTCACTTTGGAATTTGAATCTTGTGCTTCAGGAATCTACCTTGGTAGTCTATGCCCCTAGTAGCCATTTGTCTGGGGAGAATGAGAGACATCTGAAGCAGGCCTGTACCCCAATCTCCAGCCAAATCTAGCCCCAGTAATACAGTCACTTAGCCAAGCCCAAGCCTATACCCCTCAAACTCAGCTGACATTTTGTTTTAGGGCTGAATTTGAGGTGGTTTCTTCTGCAACATTAAGGTGAAAAGATCTGACTAAATTCACTGTCTCTTTGACAGCCCTCTCTCAGGACATCTCCAAGTGAATTTCATCTATGGCACAGAGTTTATATTTTAAGACTATTTTAAATTAGTCTAGCCATTTTATACAATATAGTACAGTACAGTTATTCAATAATTATATTAAACCCTTGCTAGCGCCAAGCACCATGTTAGGCCTGTGGATACAAGAATGACAAAAAACATAGACCGTGAGCTCTTAGACTGTAAACTATAATGAGGAAGATGGGCTTAAATAACCACATAAATAAATGAATAACTATAAATTGAGATAAAATCCTTCAAACACATTTCTATGAGTGAATTAACGAGGAAACCTGACCTAGACTGAGAAGTTTGAAGCTCTGCTGTGGGACTTTATGGAATTGAGATACAAAGGGTGGTGAATAATAATAATACCAATGATAAATGCTTAGCTGCTCTCACGTGGTGCAGGTGGTGCTCTAAGGGCTTTAGAAATATTGACTCGTTTACTCCTCACAACTCCTCTGTGATTGGCAACTAGCCCAGCAAAGGAGTGGTGGCTGAGGCAGAGCACTTGGGCTGAGGGAACAGCACAAGGAAGGGCCTTGGAAAGGGTGGGAACACAGCTCATTTGGGGAACTGAAAGGTATCCAGTGGTGCTGGAGGGAAGAAAGCCTGTGGGATGAGATGAAATGGTGAGGGTGGCATGGTCAGCTATGCAGAGCCTTTATTGGGCTGGGTAAAGATTTTGATCCTACTCATGAGAACAAAGAGGAATCACTGAATAATTTTAAGAAGGACATGGAATGGGTGATGTGATCAGATTAGCATTTAGTATAGGATAGTTCAGAGTGCTAGATGGAGAATGAATTGGTGGGGCCCAATGTGGGGATGAAAGGAGATCAGTAAAGGGGATTGTGATGGTTAAGATTGTATGTCAGCTTGGCTGGGCCATGATTCTCAGTGTTTTGGCAGTTGTATAATGTTGTGATCACTTCCCTGTTGAAATCTGATACGTGATTACCCCCAGGATGGAATCTGCTGAGTGGTACCGGTGGGGGCAGGGCTTGTGGTAGCTTACCGCTCCCTCAGTCTTCATCTCTCCGCCCTCCTCCACCTACTTCTTTCCTGCTCACCTTGCCAGGACTTTTGCTTGTTCAGGTTCCTGCAACTTGCTCCCATTTGTCTCGCCTCCGGTTCTTGGGACTTGGGCTGGTGGCTTGCCAGTGGTCTTGCCTGCCAGTCTTGAGATTCGTTGATCTTCAATGGCTGCGGCGGCACTGCTCTCTCACCTGCCAATCTTGGGTTCTCCTGCCCTGTGGCTACGTGGATCGGGAGAATCCTTTTTCCTGCCTCACAGACTTGGGACGTACAGCCTCTAGGGCTGTGTGAGCCATTTCCTTGATATAAATCTTTCTCTCTCTATATATATACGTTTAGCTTCTCTGGAGAACCCAGCCTAAGATAGGGATCATGCAATAAACCAGGTGTGAAATGAAGCAATAAACCTGTTGTTGTTGTTAGGTGGCAACCAGTCAGTTCCAACTCATAGCGACCCTACGTACAACAAAAAACAAAACACTTCCTGGTCCTGCGCCATCCTCCCAATTGTTATGCTTGAGCCCATTGTTGTGGTTACTGTGTCAATCCATCTCATTGAAGGTCTTCCTCTTTTTTGCTAACCGTCTACTTTACCAAACATGATGTCCTTCTCCAGGGACTGGTCCCTCCTGATACTATATCCAAAGTACTTGAGACACAGTGTTGCCATTCTTGCTTCTAAGGAACATTCTGGCTGTACTTCTTCCAAGACAGATTTGTTCATTCTTTTGGCAACCTGGGGGGCACAAATAGTTAACATGCTCAGCTGCCAACTGAAAGGTTGGAGGTTTGAGTCCACTCAGAGGTACCTCAGAAGAAAGGAGGAGCTGCCTCCTCAAAGTAGAGTCCACCTTAATGATGTGGATGGAGTAAACCTTCTGGGATCTTCGCTTGCTGATGTGGCTTGACTCAAAATGAGAAGAAACAGCTGCAAACGTCTATTACTAATTGGAATGTGGAATGTACGAAGTATAAATCTAGCAAAATTGGAAATTGTCAAAAATGAAACGAACGCATAAAGATCGATATCCTAGGCATTAGTGAGCTGAAATGGACTGGAATTGGCCAGTTTGAGTCTGATAATCGTATGATCTACTATGCCAGGAATGACAACTTGAAGAGGAATGGCATTGCATTCATTGTAAAAAAGAAACTTTCGAGATCTATCCTGAAGTACAACGCTGTCAGTGATAGGATAATATCCATATGCCTACAAGGAAGACCAGTTAATACGATTATTATTCAAATTTACACACCAGCCACTAAGAGCAAAGATGAAAAAATTGAAGATTTTTACCAACTTCTGCAGTCTGAAATTGATAAACATACAATCAGATGCTTTAATAATTACTGATGATTGGAATGCAAAAGTTGGAAACGAAGAAGGATCGTAGTTGGAAAATATGACCTTGGTGATAGAAACGATGCCAGAGATCACACGATAGAATTCTGCAAGACCAATGACTTCTTCATTGCAAATACATTTTTTCAACAACATAAATGGTAACTATGTTGGACCTTGCCAGAGGGAATACATAGAATCAAATCGACTACATCTGTGGAAAGAGACAATGGAAAAGCTCAATCTCATCAGTCTGAACAAGGCCAGGGGCCGACTGCAGAACAGACCATCAATTGCTCATATGCAAGTTCAAATTGAAGATGAAGAAAATTAGAACAAGTCCGTGGGAGCCAAAGTATACCCCACCTGAATTTAGAGACCATCTCTAGAATAGATTTGACGAGTTGGACACTAATGACCGAAGATCAGACGAGTTGTGGAAGGACATCATACATGATGAAAGCAAGAGGTCATTAAAAAGACAAGAAAGAAAGAAAATACCAAAATGGATGTCAGAAGAGACCCTGAAACTTCCACTTGAACCTTGAGTAGCTAAAGCAAAAGGAAGAAATGATGAAGTCAAAGAGCTGAACAGAAGATTTCAAAGGATGGCTCGAGAAGACAAAGTAAAGTATGATAACGATACGTGCAAAGACCAGGAGTTAGAAAACCAAAAGGGAAGAACATGCTCAGCATTTCTCGAGCTGAAAGAACTGAAGAAAAAATTCAAACCTTGAGTTGCAATATTGAAGAATTCTATGGGGAAAATATGAAATAATGCAGGAAGCATCAAAAGAAGATGGAAGGAATACACAGTCACTCTACCAAAAAGAATTGTTTGGTGTTCAGTCATTTCAGGAGGTGGCATGTCATCAGGAACTGATGGTACTGAAGGAAGAAGTCCAAGCTACACTGAAGTTATTGGTGAAAAACAAGGCTCCTGGAATTGACAGAATACAGACTGAGATGTTTCAGCAAACGGTTGCAGTGCTGGAAGTGCTCACTTGTCTATGCTAAGAAATTTGGAAGACAGCTACCTGGCCAACTGACTGGAAGAGATCCATATTTATGCCCATTCCAAAGAAAGGTGATTCAACAGAACATGGAAATTATGGAATAATATTAATATCACATGCAAGTAAAATTTTGTTGAAGATCATTCAAAAGTGGCTGCAGCAGTACAATGACAGGGAACTGCCAGAAATTCAAGTCAGATTCAGAAGAGGACGTGGAACCAGGGATATCATTGCTGATGTCAGATGGATCCTGGCTGAAAGGAGGGAATACCAGAATGATGTTTACCTGTGTTTTATTGACTATGCAAACTCATTCGACTGTGTGGATCATAACAAATTATGGATAACATTGTGAAGAATGGGAATTCCAGAACACTTAATTGTGCTCATGGAGAACCTGTACATAAATCAAGAGGCAGTCGTTCGAACAGAACAAGGAGATACTGCATGGTCTAAAGCCTGGAAAGGTGTGTGTCAGGGTAGTATCCTTTCACCATACGTATTCAATCTGTATGCTGAGCAAATAATCTGAGAAGCTGGGCTATATGAAGAAGAATGGGGCATCAGGATTGGAGGAAAACTCATTAACAACTTGTGTTATGCAGAAGACACAACCTTGCTTGCTCAAAGTGAGCACTTACTGATGAAGATAAAAGACCACAGCCTTCAGTATGGATTACACCTCAAAGTAAAGAAAACAAAAATACTCACAACTGGACTGATAAGCAACATCACGATAAATGGAGAAAAGATTGAAGTTGTCAAGAACTCCATTTTACTTGGATCCACAATCAACGCCTATGGAAACAGCAGTCAAGAGATCAAATGACACATTGCATTGGGCAAATCTGCTGCAAAAGACCACTTTAAAATTTTAAAAAGCAAAGATGTCACCTTGAAGACTAAGGTGAGCCTGACCCAAGCCATGGTGTTTTTAGTCGTCTCATATGTATGCGAAAGCTGGCCAATAAATGAGGAAGACTGAAGAATTGATGCCTTTGAATTGTGGTGTTGGCAAAGAATATTGAATATACCATGGACTGCAAAAGAATGAACAAATTGATCTTGGAAGAAGTACAACCAGAATGTTTCTTAGAAGCAAGGATGGCAAGGCTATGTCTCACATACTTTGGACATGTTATCAGGATGGAGAAGGACATCATACTTGGTAAAGAAGAGGGTCAGTGAAAAAGAGGAAGACCCTCAATGAGATGGATTGATACAGTGACTGCAACAATGGGGTCAAGCATAATAACAATTGTGAGGATAGCACAGGACCAGGCAGTGTTTCCTTCTGTTGTACATAGGATCACTATGAGTTGGAACCAACTCGATGGCATCTACCATCAACAAGATTGTGTGAATTTGATGTCTTTATACTTAATAGCTCCTAATATGCATTACATAAAAACATCTACTATTTATTGGTCTCTGATATATTTGCCAGTATTGTGTTGAGGACACTTTACGTACAGACTTTATTTAATCCTCACAGCAACTCTGTGAAGTAGGCACATTACTGTTGCCACTCTACAGATGAGGATGCTGAGGCATGGAGAGGTTAAGTTATTTCTCAATAACGCACAACCAGTAAGCAGTGAAGCCAAGGTAGACACCTAGTTTGTCTGACAAAGGCACCGAGTCCTGACCACTGTGCCCTATAGTCTTGCCAATGGATGTTTTGGGGAGATTTTGGGGTTATGCATTTACTTCTTGAGTTTTCTTGAACAGTCTTAGTTAGCTAGCGCTGCTGTAACAAAAGATAGAAGTTTATTTTCTTACAGTTCTGGAGGCTAAAAGTCCAAATCAGGGTCTCTACTAGGCTGATTCCTTCTGTGAGCCTCTTTCCTAGTTTCTGGTGTCTACTGGCAATCCTTGGTGTTCCTTTGCTTGTAGATGATTCTAACATGACATCTGTCTTCTCTTCGCGTGTGTCTCTGTGTCTATTCTGGTCTTTATAACTCAGAAGTGATTAGATTTAGGACCCACCCTGCTCTGGTATGGCCTAATTACTAAAACAAAAGAAAACCCTTATTTCTAGAGTCATATTTTATAGGTACAAGGGTAAAGGCTTCAACATAACTTTTTGGGAGATGCAATTCAATCCATAACAATTACAAAATATAAAAACAGAGTTGAAGAGCACCCAAAGCCAATATGATGGGGACATTTTTATTGCTTGTTGATTGGTATTTTTTGTGTCACACTGAGGGAAAACCCTATCTATGCTGATTAGAGAAGGGTGGTGCCAGTGGCATTAAAAACAGTGAATGAGTACTAACTGGATAGGCCACATTCTGGGTTTATACCCAGCGGTCACCACTTGGGAATGGTATGAACCTGACAAATATAAGTGCATAACAATCCCAGAAATTGGGTATTGAAAGTTCCAACTGTTTTTGAAATATAATCGTTTTAGATTTCCATAAAGAAATCAGTGGGTTACACTGCGAATACTGAATAACCTGATGGATGTCTTCAGTACTGGGGCTTCCCATGAGGATTTAGGATGGTGTTCATGTTGCTTTTCCAAGGTTTAGGAAGGTATTAGGTACTTCTCTGGGAACAAAGTATCTGTTCGCTTGATGTTCCCTACTCTTAGAAGCTGTTCTTAAGAATAAATGCAAACTTAAGAGAGTTTAACCATATTCTGTTTGGCCCCTCCAACTAAAAGAAATCTGATTTTTGTTTTCAGTACCTTTTGGAATATGTTAGAATACTTCAGGCGATAAATAGGTTAGGAATTGGTTTCTTCTGGTTGGTTTTTCTGAGCATTTAAAAAATTGAATTTCCAAGTAGAATTATTTGATTACAACTCTGAAATACCAATACCTTCTAATGTAATACATTGATTACAAAGCTAAAATGGGAGCGTACCTAATATATAAGGCATTTTGTATTAAAAAGAGAAGTTTTACATACTGGATATATGCTATGAACTTGACATTATGCTGAGTGAAATAAGTCAATCACAAAGAACAAATATCCTATGACCTCATTTATATAAAAAGACAAGAAAAGGCAAATGTATAGAGGCCTAAGTTTATTAGTGGTTACCAGGGGTGGGAGGGTGGGGGAAAGCGGGACTTGATTAAGGGTAGGGTTGCATAATCAATTATTGTATTTGATGTCAATAAGTTGCACATCTGTAAAAAGTCGAATTGGCAAAAGTTGTATAATAGATATATGTACAACAATGACAAAAAAAAAAAAAAAAGAGTAGCTGCTGATACTGCTCACATACAACAGCAGGCTGAATGTTGTTGTTAGGTGCCTTCGAGTGAATTTTCAACTCATAGCAACCCAATGTGACAGAGCAGAACTGCCCCATAGGGTTTTCTAGGCTGTAATCTTTATGGAGGAGCCCTTTCACTTTCTGTAGGTCATGAGTTAGATGCAGTGAAGGATAGACAGAGATGCTGACAGATTCCAACTTGTGCTTGGTCTCCTCCACTCCACAACCAACATTTCTGCCCTCTCCTAGGCCTGCAGACACCAGTGAACCCAAGTCCACCACCAGATGCAGTGGCAACAGCCTTCTACAGATTCTCCACCAGTTCCCCTTCATGCCTGGCTTTCCAGAGTGCTCTGGGAGCCCTGACTTTCTACCTATGCCAGTGCTCCAGTAGGGCTGGTTAGTGATCCTCTGATATTACAGCTGTCTCTGTTCCTCCCTCAATTGCATTATGTCTAAGTCCTATAATAAATCCTATAATAAGTCCATAATACTCATAAAGATCTTGCTTCCCAATCAACCCTGTGTGAAGGAAGCCATTCCCACAACAGCCTCTCAGTACATATGATAGCTGGGAGTGATTTCTGTTGGAGAGCTGAAGGCATAAGTTAAACTGGATTCGTTGCCTGGCAGAAGAGATCACAAAGTGAACAGAAAAGGACTGATGCTACTCACTGGCCTACCAGTCTATGATACATTCTTCTAGAACTACCGTGTCCACTTCAGAACCCATGAGCCACATGTGGTTGTTGAACACCTAAAAAGTAGCCATTGTGACTAGGGACTTCAATTTTACATTTTAATTAATTTTATTAAATTTAAAAGCTGACAATTCAAGTCAGTTATTGGAAAACGTTTACATATGTTTGGAACAACTTGGCCTGAGATTAATCAGTGCTCTCTGAAGAAATCTCAAAATTCTAGGTGGAAAAAGGTCCTCTTTGTTGAAAAGAAAAGGAAGCTCAGGACACTTTTATAAATGCTGACATTAAGTAAGCACAAGCTGTATGCAAATGCAATCTCTCTGGGCATGTAATATTGAGTCTTTGGTAATATCACTTCATTAATTGGTACTTGTGAGCATCAAATTGAGGTACTTGTGAATAAGAACACAGCTGGTGTGAACTTCTACAACTTTCTGCACTAATCAACAAAGACTCTTTTTACCTTTGTCCCATCAGGCCCAGGGCCCTACATCTGGGGTTTGGTGTGCAGGAGACAATCTACTCTCTGCTTGAGTTTCTAGAACTCCTACTGGGATGGCAATCAGTGATCAGAAAAATGCTGCCCTTATGGTCTAAGTGGAAGTAAAATATAAGCTAAAGGAAAAATTTAGAGGCAAGCAAATTACAACACTTAGGAGTAGTCTAGGCGTTTCTTGACATCACTAATCATTCATTTGGCTTCCTTATGGTTCTTCTCATTAAAAAAAAAAAAATATATATATATATATATATATGAATAAGAGTGAACGAAGAACTGATCATCAGTGTTGAGGGTCGAGCTGAGCCATTTATGATGAATGGTAGCTCTTTGCAGAAAGTGCTTTCTGTTACAATTTTAAACTTACTTCACTGAGGATTTCAAGCAAAAAAACATACTCTTGATCCATGTACTTTAACCTTTTTGCTCCTCTATTCACCTGGCCCCTTGCTGATAACAGAGGTCACTCTGGGAAATAGATTATTGACTCATACTAGAATGTTACTACCAGAAGTGGTAAGGCTGGTTCAATATGAGAGAAGTAAAATTGGTGTTAATCCCTGGTCACTTGGAAGAGTTTTAGCAAACACAAAATATAAACTGTAGGAGTGTTTTCCCTCCAGTTGTCCTAAGCAAACCAGCGTAGCAAATGAATCGTTTTCTTCAATTTACTGTGCTTATCTGCAAGTCATGGCCTCTTCTCTTCCCAGTTATGGGTCCTGGTGGACCTTCATAGGCATTGGGTATCTTAAGGAATGCTGGCAGTTAGAGGACTGGACTACACCAAGGCTGGTTTGGGTACTGGCTTTTCACCCTGAACAATTTGCAGTTTTGCATTTTCTGGAAGAGGTAGGAGTAGAGCTGTGGGTCCATGGCCTTGCATCCTGAATACTAGCTTGTGCTGCTTAGGGACATTTTCAACGAGGTGTCTCTCTGTTGTAGCCTTATTCAAGAAGAGTGAGTCCGGTCCACTATTGCCTAGCGGTCTCCAAAGCGGAGTGCGTGCACTGTGGACATGCAAAAAGAACACGTTAGAATTTACTTTTATTTTTTTCTCACATCCCCTTTTTTTCTATTTTTTTGTGTATATTTTATAACACAGCTAACACAGGAGTAAAAGTTCCCTTAGCTAAAATCCCTTAGTTACAGTCCTGATGTTCTAAAAGCTCTGAAAACCAGAAGTTATTTTGGAATTCATTTGACAGCTCAGCCTGATCCGAACAGATGTATGGCTTTTTATAGCTTTTATTTAATCTAATTAGTGCAAATAATCATACCTTTCTCTACAGAAATCTTAATGTGTTTCATTACAGGGTGCTGCCTCAGACCCCCACTGGGGGTGTTCACATAATGTATGGTCTACGTACCCTATTACCTTTTAGAATCAAGAAAACATTCTGAATTCTGAAGCACATTCTGTCCTGCAGCTTTTTGGATAAGGGATTTGGGATCTCTACGAGTTGCCATCGAGTCATGTGTGTCAGAGTAAAGCTGTGCTCCATAGGCTTTTCAGTGGCTGATTTTTTTGGAATTACTTCACCAGGCCTTTCTTCTGAGGCACCTCTGGGTGGACTCAAACCTCCAACCTTTTGGTTAGCAGCTGAGCACGTTACCCAAATGTTTGCACCACAGCAGGGTCACCCGTGGGACCTGTAGTTGTATATAGTTTATAAATAAATACACATATGTTGTTATGAGTTGGAATCAACTTCACGGTGATGGGTTTGGTTTTTTGAGGGTGCAGGCTTAAAAATTGAAAAAAAAAAGATTTTTTTACTGATAGGGCCCTGTGATCAAAGACTCTGAGGTCCACTGCACCAGACCATGGTGACTCTGACTTTGACCTCATCGGGATGTGGACCACGTGGCTCATCTGGCAGGTCAGGACTCACTCTCTTGGCAATGACTCTTACTGTAGCCACCACTGATTACCCAGCTCAGGTTAAAGCAGGCGGGGAAGACAGGAGGGGAAAAGGACAGATCTGAGGTGCAAAGCAGAGAAAAAAAGGATAAAAGAGTCTGCTTACCTTTGTCAGAAAAGTCTCATGGTCCAGACCTGACCAGACGTTTCTCAGGATGCAAAACTCATGGCTGAATTCCAACCATAACATACGTATCTTCTAGCCATGTAAAATATTGTGATATTTTGACAATTAATGGAAGCAGTTATTCATATTTTGAATTAAAGAGAATGAGAGAAAGAGAGAGAAAGGGGCAGAGAGAAGGTAAGAACACGAGCCTTCAGATTTCAGACGGAGTGCAGATTTCCAGGGTGTCAACTCTCGTGTTGTAATGATGAAATCACGGTAATAAGAGAAAGCGTTTTCAATGAGCTTTCCTCAACTTTTTTATAAGTCCTCAGAAGGTTTATTTTATGCTTCAGTGCCCGAGAAAAACGATGAGCTTGGTAAATTCTGAAGGATTTTGCAGCCAAACTTTTGCATTTGTCTTTGTGTCAAAGATGCAGAGGTATGGCAACTTGGGCCCCTTTCCGACATGGGGTTGGACATTTATTGTGGTATTTACACTGTAGTAGAATATCCTGTGCAGTGTTTTCTCTTGGAGTTTTTGGGTCGACTCTGGGAACACCAAGTGTCACTCGGACTCCAGTAAGTAATGCCAGTGGCACAGGTAGATGGATCTGACAGGACCGAGGAGGAACAGCGTCTCAGCCGCTTTTCTCCAATGAAGGCTATACATCAGCGCCTGGAATCTGCTGGAGCCGAGGAGGGTGACAGCGGAATAACAACCCTTTCTCTTCCATCGACAGGGGTAATAACTCCTCGCTCCCTAGGGACAGATTGTAAAAGCCAATAGCCAGGAGCTGTGAAGCAGGGAGGGTAGAAGAATTGAAAATTAAAGCAGGAGTGGAAATTTTGCGTAAGGCTTTAGTGAGACGGAATAAACCATCAAACGTCGGTCTTTTAATTGCCTCCTTGTTGACAGGAGGGTTTTTGCCAATGTTCGTTTTGATTGCTTATTTCTAGCCGATTGTTCAAAGTCATGCGTATTACATCAACGTGGGTTTATGCTGTATGTATAGGTTTTACCGGTGGATGTTATAATATGCTTATGCTTAATAGCTGGGTATTTTCCAAGTCATTGTTGGAAAGTGCTTATTGACAATATATTTTAAAATCTCTCTCTGAAGAAAGATGCACCGAGAAAATATAGTGCATAAAAGGTTTAACATGATGTCTTTATTTCCTCTTGCATACCTGCGTATTTACTGCAGTGAAACCTAGCGGTATACAGTTTATACATATCACATGCAATGTTTTCCGGTAGTTCATAGGCATTTCTATTTTAGCATAACCTTCCAAATGATGTAAGCACCCTGTGGACATCAGTCTTCTAATGGCAACAAATGAGAAATGGATAGATCTTAAGGTCTGTACTTTTAGTGAGAGCTTCACATTCACGGCAATGCACGAATAAATGAGTTTAGGGGCCAAGCGGCGCCTTGAATTAAATGTAGCGCAAAGATGAACTATTTGGAAAATCATGCCATTCAGAAAGAGGTGCCTTTGAACGTCGCCTGCTTTATAGGAAGTACGCTTATTTAGTTTTTCAACTAGGGCTGGTGTTTAGTTAAATTTCCTGCGGACCCAGTTCACTGAAGGTGACAAAAGTACTCGCTCGAGCTCCATGAGAAGTAGACGCGACAGTAAATTTTTCAGGCAGCGACAGGAGATCTTGTTATAGGAGTCAGAGCGGGGGTCAGGGCAGAGCCTGTTGATGATTGAGGAAAAGAGAAGTAAATTCATTCTGCTTCAGGCACTTTGTCAAGTGACAGTAGCTTACCATTGAGAACTAGTCACCCGTTCTAGTCTTACGGCCTTAGAGGTCACTCGTTTGATATAAATCATAGCACCGCAGAGGCGCAGCAACCTATTGCTACTCGGGATGAAATAAAAAAGAGGAACGCTGCTTTCGGAATGGAAATGACTGTGAATATCCCACCACATGTTGCTGTTTAATGCAATATGTGGTTAGATATTGATCTCCAGAATCAAGTCATTAAAATGTGCAGTTTTTGTTTATTGGACTGAAGCAATTAAATGGTTCAGTTATGCCAGACCTTACCTTTTCTGATGAAAACTATTGATTTCTTGCCACAGCTTTATAAGCGACAATGTTTTTGATTACTCTTGACAAACCTCCTTGGAGTGTTAATTAAAATTGTACCAGATGAGCAGGTGTGGGAGATCATTAGATGGGCCGGATCACACATTTACACTTCATATTCTGCAGCCTTGCATAATGAATAGGGCACAAGAGGGGAAAAACAATATCTTCATCAGCAGAATTAGCATCTTCACTTTTTAAAAAACTAGGTGACATCACATTTTATACTACGGATGCTTTGGAGTCGTTGGCTCACTCCTGCCACTACATTTGATCAAAATTTGCTTTTTTATGTTTTGCTGTATTTTTTTTTTTCAGTATCTAATGAGTTGCTGTTTTTGTTTCTGAGGTGGCAAATATTGAAACGCATTTTTATATGGAAAATTGAGGGATCAAATACGGCTCTTTCGGTCCTTATGCAGATGAAGTCATGAATATTAATGTGATGCCATTTAACAACTTTAAAAAAATCCCCTCAGCAAGATAACCTCAACATGATTAAAAAAATATATTTGGCTACTTGTTTTGGGGACCTGCATGAAATATGAATTTTTAGGAATATAGTCTCTTGAAGACTATATTCAATGCATTCATAACGCTACTTTCTTTTATAGCTATTATCACATTGTTACATTTTTAAAATAAAAAATTCTCAATGATAATTTATAGAACCAGAGGCAAATAATAGCCAAGTTTTTGAGAAATTAATGATCTTTACATTAGTGCTGTTAGTTATGCAACTTGATTTAATTATTACTTTATGCACGTTGGCATTTTTGCATAATGAAGAAAATTTAAATAATTGAAATTAGATTTAAAATCCTCTGTGATCTGGTATCTATAGATTGCAAGAGAGCCCATATTTCTCAGATTCTTAGGCCCTGGAAGGAACTTTAAGAGGTCATCTAATCCACTCCCCTGCTGCCAAAGCAGCTGTTTAAAAATGCACTATTTTTCATTAGTCTGGAATTTTAAACAGGATTAATGAATTTAGCAATGTATTATTTACAAGTTTCTGATCATGTATATCTAACTGGAGCTAACTATTAGACTTTGAAATGGTAAGGTTTTTTTTTTTTTTTATCTAAACTTCTCTTTGTAGAATGTTTTAAGCTTTACAAAATGTTTTTCACTTACATTATTGCGTTTGAAAAACAAACAAGTTTTATGTCTCACTAAATAGTTTTATGTATATATGTATATACATTTTTTTATAAACCTCTGGCTCAGTTTACTTGCCTGATTTAATACTATTTTTATGTTGTAATTATTTCAAGCTACATGGTTTCACATCCTCCATTATGGGAAGTTTCTTGAAAGCATAAACCCTAAAATGTTATTAAACGTTATTTGTATTTTATAGATGAAGGGAAAGATGAAGTTCAGATAAGAGTTTCAATCAAATTTGTTGATATTTAAATTTAGCCCACTATTTTTAATTACTCTCACGTATAGTAATTGTGTTCTACCAATTACTTGAACACAATATTGCAAATAATGAACAGAACGCTGTTGTTGCTGTTGCTGTGTGACGTCGAGTTGATTCTGACTGATAGTGACCGTATAGGACAGAGTAGAACTGCCCCATAGGGGTTCCAAGGCTGTAATCTTTCTAGAAGCAGATTGCCACATCTTTCTCCTGATAAACAGAATAGCCTTCTACAATCTTAGAGCTTTAATCTTAGAAACTATATCTGTTTTTTTGTTGCTGCTTAACAAACCACCCCAAAACTTAGTGGTCTAAAACAATGAAATTATTTATTTTGTTTATGAATTTGCGGTTTGGGCACTGCTCATCTCTGTTCCCCATGGCATCAACTGGGGTGGCTGGTTTGGGAGCTGGAGGATCCTCTTCCAAGATGGCTCACTCGGATGGCAAGTTGGTGCTGGCTGTCACCTAGGAACTCAACTGAGGCTCTGGGCCAGGGACCTCACCACGTGGGCCTCTCCATAGGCTGGTTGGGCTTCTTCCCGGCGTGGTGGCTGGGTTCCGAGCATGAGCATCCCCATAGAAGTCCGTGGCACTGAAAAATTCTAGCCTCAGAAGTCATATACTGTCACTTCCGCTGTACTCTTTTGGTGGAGGCGCTCGTAAAGATTCACGCAGGCTCAAGGAAAGGGAACATAGACCCCATCACTTGAAGGAGAAACGTCAAGGACACAATGTAAGATGAACATGAGATGTTATGGCCATCTTAGGAAGATACAATCTGCCAAAAAAGTTGGTTTAATCTTTTGGTGTAGTGTGCATTATTTTGGATATTGCTTAATTTGGGAGAGTAAAAATTAAATGGAAAATCAAACATGATTCTAACATCAACTGTAGCTATTTTTTAAAACAATACTTTAAGTTGTGTTTTATTTCAAAGAAAAGGGCATAAAGATAGGTCATTTTTAATGAGATGAGTATAGAAGCATTTTGAAATCTATATAATGTAAGGTATAATATGAATTAAAACTATAATTTTTTTTTTTAAATCATAATAATTGTTCAGTCCATGCCTACTTTATTATCTCTTGAAATCAGTTAAGTTCTGAGGAAAAGGGGCAACACTTTCAGAAAAATCTAACTTTTTGGCTCGTTTCTGTTGTTGTTGTTAATTGTTACATTTAGAAACTCATAGTGCCATTCGTTGTTGCAACAGCGTTTGATGTTGTTAAAAGTTGAGATTGCTGTATTGGAGAATTATGTATCTGGAATCTTTAAGAGATCTTTCACTCATTCAATGAATATTTATTGTGTTTCTATAATATACCAGGCACTGATGTAGGCACTTTAAAAATTATTCTCATTACCTAAAGCACAATAAAAAAAAGATTATTCTCAAAGTGGTACTTTCAATGTACACAATAATGTATGTGGAACAGACCTTCAATTGCTCACATGCATGTTCAAGTTCAAGTTGAAGAAAATTCCAACAAGTCTACAACAGCCAAAGTCTGACCTGGAGTATATCCCACCCAAAATTAGACATCATCTCAAGAATAAATTTAACACATTGGACACTAATGACTGAAGACCAGATGACCTGTGGGATGACATAAAGGACATTATACATGAAGAAAGCAAAAGGTCATTAAAAAGACAAGAAAGAAAGAAAAGACCAAAATGGATGTCAGAAGAGACTCTGAAACTTGCTCTTGAACGTCGAGTAGTTGAAGTGAAAGGAAGAAATGATGAAGTCAAAGAGCTGAACAGAAGATTTCAAAGGGTAACTTGAGAAGACAAAGTAAAGTATTATAATGAAATGTGCAAAGACCTGGAGTTAGAAAACCAAAAGGGAAGAACATGCTCGACATGTCTCGAGCTGAAAGAACTGAAGAAAAAATTCAAGCCACAAGTTGCAATTTTGAAGGATTCTTTGGGGCAAAATATTGAACAATGCAGGAAGCATCAAAAGAAAATGGAAGGAATATACAGAGTCACTGAACCAAAAAGAATTGCTCGACATTCAGCCATTTCAGGAGGTAGCATATGATCAGGAACTGATGGTACTGAAGGAAGGGGTCCAAGTTGCACTGAAGGCATTGGCAAAAAACAAGGCTCCAGGAATTGATGGAATACCAATTGAGAAGTTTCAACAAACGGATGCAACGTTGGAAGCACTCACTTATCTATGCCAAGAAATTTGGAAGACAGCTACCTGGCCAACTGACTGGAAGAGATCCATATTTGTGCCCATTCCAAAGAGAGGTGCTCCAATAAAATGAAGAAGTTATTGAACAATAACATTAATACTCATACGCAAGTAAAATTTTGCTGAAGATAATTCAAACATGGTTGCAGCAGTACATCAAGAGGGAAATGCCAGAAATTCAAGCTGGATCAGAAGAGGATGTGGAACAAGGGTATCATTGCTGATGTCAGATGGATCTTGGCTGAAAGCAGAGAATACCAGAAAGTTGTTTACTCGTGTTTATTGACTCTGTAAAGTCATTTGACTGTGTGGATCATAATAAATTATGAATAACATTGCAAAGTATGGGAATTCCAGAACACTTAATTGTGCTCATGAGGAACCTGTATATAGAAAAAGAGGCAGTCATTTGAACAGAATAAGGGGATACGTCGCGGTTTAAAATCAGGAAAGGTATGCATCAGGGTTGTATCCTTTCACCATACTTATTCAATCTGTAGGCAAGACTACATAATCTGAGAAGCAAGACTACATGAAGAAGAACGGGGCATCAGGATTGGAGGAAGACTCATTAACAACCTGTGATATGCAGATGACACAACCTTGCTTGCTGAAATAGAAGAGGACTTGGAGCACTTACTGATGAAGATCAAAGACTATAGTCTTCAGTATGGTTTACACCTCAACATAAAGAAAACAAAAATCTTCTCAACTGGACCAATAAGCAACATCATGATAAATGGAGAAAAGATTGAAGTTGTCAAGGATTTCATTTTACTTAAATCCACAATCAACACCCATGGAAGCAGCAGTCAAGAAATCAAAGAATGTATTGCATTGGGCAAGTCTGCCACAAAAAACCTTTAACGTGTAAAAAAGCAAAGATGTCACTTTGAAGACTAAGGTGCACCTGACCCAAGCCATGGTGTTTTCAATCTCCTTGTATGCATATGAAAGCTGGGCAATGAATAAGGGAAGACCGATGAAAAATTGATGCCTTTGAATTATTGTGTTGGTGAAGAATATTGAATATACCGTGGACTGCCAGAAGAATGAACAAATCTGTCTTGGAAGAAGTATAGCCATGATGTTCCTTAGAGGTGAGGATGGTGAGATTTCATCTCACATACTTTGCACATGTTATCAGGAGGGACCAGTCCCTGCAGAAGGGCATTGAGCTTGGTAAAGTAGAGAATAATTGGAAAGGAGGAAGACCCTCAATGACATGAACTAACACAGTGGCTGCAGCAATGGACTCAAACATAGCAATGATTGTGAGGATGGTGTAGGACCAGGCAGCGTTTCGTTCTGTTGTACACAGGGTCACTATGAGCCAGAACCGCCTCGACAGCACCTAACAACAACAACATCAAGTTTTGTGTGATATGTAATAGGGGATAAATTTCCAGCATAATTTTCTTCGTGCTGTTTTCTTTTTAACTATTGAATTGGGTTTCTTTGTATAATTTGTAGTCATAATAGTAACTAGGAGATAAAGGTAATTTTTAGAAGCTATTGCAAAGTGTATCTTGCTCTTGGTACATAATTAACCCATAAATAGAACTTAAAATTTTTGGTAGAAATTTGTTCAATAGAACAGAGCTCGCTCTCAAAATATAATTTAACTCTCTTTATCAATGCATTTAAAATATATTATTGTGTGTTCTTGTTTGCCAATGTAACAACTTCACATAATCAAATTTTTACTTATAGATTATCCAATGATCAATTTTCAACCCACAGTTATGGAAATACATCACACTGTACTAGGTACTTTTGCATGCATTATCTTGTTTCATCTATGATGATATATTAATATCCCCATTTCACAGATGAGTCTATCTTGCTTTCATTTCTCCTTTTCCAGCTTGATTTTTTCTTACCTGTGTTCTTTCCTTCCATGCAGGAGACCTGGGTTAGATTCCCAGCTAATGCCCCTCATGCACAGCCACTACCCATCAGTGGAGTCTTACAGGTTGCTATGATACTGAACATGTTTCAGTGGAGCTTTCAGACGAAGACAAATTAGGGAAAAAGGCCTGGTGATCTATTTCCAAAAATCAGCCAGTGAAAGCCCTACAGATCACAACGGTCTGATCCCATTGTACATGGGCTCACCATTTGTTGGGAGCTGATTCACTGGCAGAGAACAATAGTGACAACAACATCGTATCAGCCAAGAAGGAAAAGGCAACAATTGTGGTACTTGTCAGAACCGCATACTATCTCAATTATGTATCCAAGCTGCACTCCCGGCAAAAAAAACCCAAAAAAAACCCTGTTGCCATCAAGTCAATTCTGACTCATAGCAACCCTATAGGACAGAGTAGAACTGCCCCACAGGGTTTCCAAGGAATGGCTGGTGGATTCGAACTGCCGACCTTCTGGTTAACAGCAGAGCTCTTAACCACGGAGCCACCAGGGCTCCTAAATCCTGCATCCAGAGTTATATAAACCATATATTTCACTTATATATAAAATTTCTGCCCTCATTTCTACTGTTCATTGAAATTTGGCAGTACTGCAAACACAAGTAAGTATCATTATGTTTCCAACATGAAAAAGAATCTGAGATCAAGTCATTATATGTACTTTAGCTAGTTTCTACATTTTCGGCAGGGAAGTGAAATTCCATTTATTACACCACTTTTAAACTGACGTCTGAAAAAATTGGAGCTCCATTTTCATCTGAAGTATTTCCCATTCCATTGCTGCTGCATCCCCTGCTTTCAGCAGGCAGCAGCCACACAGCAGTGGGTGCGGTGAGCTCCGCAACAGTAAGTCTAGTATTTCACAGAAGTTCCAGTAAAGCCAAACTGGCTGGTGAGTGAGTCGGGGCCGATCTCTAAGCCCTTTCTTTGCTCGGCGGCGCACCAACTGCGCCTGTGTAATTTTTATGCATAGTAATGTTGACGTGTGGAGTTGTCTCTTTTTGCAGTGGTATTTCTCACTCTTGAATACTTCTGCTTCACGCGACATCAGGATGAACACGAGGAGGCTGCTTTGCGTTAGAAGGTAAACGTACGTGTGCACAGTTGCACGTGGCACACTGGTTTGTGCAGGTGGAGGAGAACGTGCTTTTACGGGATAATCTCTCCTTTTCAGAGCACTAGCCGCTTTGTATTTATCAGTGAGGGTTTCTTTTGTGGTGTTTTAATGGCTTGTTTGTCAGAGAAGTTGCATATTAAACGAGCAAAACCTGGATTCTCCAAGGATCTGCGGTTCTCTTTATTCTCTCCTCCATATTGAAAATCATTCCTGTCAGCCCGTTCTCTCCAAGCTGCCTCGAAGAACTTTGGCATAGTTTTCCTAACCTTTCAAACAGTAAAAGCAAAACTCTCCTTTGATAAAAAAAAGCCGGAGGACTTTGGCACGTAGCCATTAAGGATGCAGGCGACTCGGCTGCGATCTGACAGAATATTCCACAAAACACTGAAAAGTTCTCTTTAAGGTCCCCAGAGTGGGCTGAGGCACTTTGCTTGTACTTAACATATATCAACTGTCACCCAGCGGCAGTCAGTGTTGAGCTGAACACAATGGAACATCCAGATGGTCTAAACAAAGCGAACAAATGTTCACTGCTATTAAAAGCTGTTTACATCAACTTCCAGGATTTCATGTAGTGAAGTTTATATTGTGTCACTGCTGAGGTGCTTAGCTCTGTCCGCAGCTAATACCAGCCTTTTATAAACTCCTGTTGCTCTTGAGTTCAAGCTCTCAGCACCTTGTGGAAGGTGAAGTTGGCTAGTAAGTTAGGAAATGGAATAATGGCAACTAGGCATGCGATTTCGGATATTGTATGTGATTCTTCCCCAGTTCTGTGTTATTGATCGTCTATTGCAGCCTCGGCCCCAGACCCAATAAACACAAAGCAGACCCTCTACTGTCATGGATGGATGGATGGATGGCTGCTATCTGCCTTTGCAGACAGGACCTCCGAGTCTCGTTGGCTCCTCATGGGGGATGTTTACGCAGGGAATGGTTTTGTTTTCTTCCTCCGAGACGCTGTGATATCAGGTCCTGTCTTATTGGGGATTAATATACATGAGTGATAAACCTACATTTTTTTTTCTGTCTTCTTCCTGTGACCTCTTTACGGCAATTCCTTTGCAAATTCCAGATGCACTGTCTCCATTGTTAAAGGTTTGTTGATGCCATTAATAACGATACTAACATGAGGTGTGCTCAGCTTCTTGCTAAAGCAGAATCTAGAAAAAAAAACCATCTCTGTATTTAGGTTTGTAAGTCACTACCACTTTCTCTTATCATAACACACCTAAAAAATTGAGTGAATATTAAAGTATTAGTAAATTAATACAGGTTATTAATATTCCCTAAAATTCAGAGTATAACAAGAACAGAAAAGACACATGCAAGTTTGATAATTAATTTAAATAATTATTTTCTGTATAAATAGATAAAGAGCCCTGGTGACGCGGTGGTTAAGCACTCGGCCGCTAACTGAAAGGTTAGCAGTTCGAACCCACCAGCTGCTCAGTGGGAGAAAGATGTGGCAGTCTGCTTCTGTAAAGATTTACAGCCTTGGAAACCCTATGGGGCAGTTCTACTCTGTCCTATAGGGTCGCTATGAGTTGGAATCAACTCGACAGCAACTTTTTTTTAAATATATATATATATAAATAGATCATTTTGATATAATTTTGTATCATATTTGAGTTAAATTTTATACATTTTAAAGTAATTGTGTCATTTTTAAGTGACCCTGCTTTAAGTTTTTATGGCGTATGTTAAAGATGGGTGATCTCATAAAGGATTAACTCATATGTTTAAGCAAGTATGACTTATTGGCCTTATTTTCTCCAGAAATAACCTTTGTTTTAAATTAATATGAGGGTTGGTATTGAACAATGTCGTATGCCATGATACAGAACTGAATTTTATTGACAATATGTAATGTTGTCGAAGAAAGATTTACGTGGGATTATTATGAGGACAGTAAAAATGGGTTTATTTCTATTGCACAGGGAAACTTTCATTTTCATAATTGCCCTGGTAAACCAGATCATTTTGATAAATTTGGTAAGGAAATTTGATCGCCTATATTTTTATAGGGTTATATGCTTTCTTTTTCACATGATCACTTGAGATTCAAAGTTTTAGTTCCCACGTTAACATGTAAACAAGTTGCCATCTAGTCGACTCTAACTCGTGGTGACTTCATGTGTGTCCGAGGAGAACTGTGCTCCATAGAGTTTTTAATGGCTGATTTTTCTAAAGTAGATCACCAGACCTTTCTTCCGAGGTGCTTCTGGGTAGAATAGAACCTCCAACCTTTGGGTTAACAGCCAAATGTATTAACTGTTTGTACCACCCAGGAATTCCTGCATTTAAGTTGAAAGAAAAATGTATTGTCCTTAAACCATCATCCTAGGATGGTATACTTCGTGTACATGATGATAATCATACAGAAGAAACATAAAAGCCCTCCCTGGAGAATTTTCAGAGTTTAAGACTTTTTGCTGATAATAGTTTTGTTAAATGCTATGTCAAAAAGACAATATGAAAACATCATAGGCACTTCTATAATTTGGATTTACCCATTGTCGTCGAGTCAATTCCGACTCATAGCGACCCTGTAGGATAGAGTAGAACTACCATATGGGGTTTTCAAGGCTGTAATCTTTAGGGAAGCAGACTGCTACATCTTTCTCCTGTAGAGCTGCCGGGTGGGTTCAAACCACGGACCTTTTGGTTTGCAGCCAAGAACTTAACCCCTGTATCACCCGACCCATTGCTGTCGAGTCAATACCGATGGGGCTCCTTTATTTCGTGATTAGGGAGGAGATAATTTTATTAGTTGTTGGTATGTGTGGCTTTTTGATAGATGTCTCAGAGTGATTGGATAGAATTTTGAAAAATACAGATGGCACAGGTGTGAAAATAAAATGTAACAAAACGCCAGCTTCACCATTTGCCAAGGGTCATGCACTATGCCCACTTCAGATGAGCCATTCCAAGGCAGCCTGTTGGGCCCAATACGAGCCGCTCCGTTTCCTGTTTATGCCTGTGCAGAGAGTTCCACATCCAGCGAGCTTGCCTTCAGCAGCAGATTTTCCCGCACACCCCAGGAGATCTCTTCCTTAAAATGGCTCATTATTTATCATTTAAGTAAGCCATTGGAATTTTGTTAATTCCTGTTTTACTTAGCACACGCAAAATGCTATCATTATCTTGGAGAAGATAATATTAACTTGTAACAGTGACCCAGAGTACTAATTAAGTGACCTTTGCAAAGCAAACCCGGTTAGGGAGTCTCTGAAGTAGAGAAAGTGGATGCCAGGTGATTGCCTGTCAGACCTTTGGGCATGTAAACCCGAAGTGAACAGCGATTAAAACCTGTCTAGTTATTTGAAGAAGTTCTAGCACTTTATCTTCACTAAATTTGTCCAAATGTAGAAATCTCTTTGGCTTACGCCACATTTTGAATTAGCTGACGTTTAGCTTGCATGCTTCTCATTCTTTTTGCTTCCTTCTACCTCTGAGGTAGGAGTCCCTGGGTGGTGCAAACTATTATCGCACTCAGCTGCTAACCAAAAGGTTGGCAGTTTGACTCCACCCAGCGGTAACGTGAAAGAAAGGCCTGGTGATCCATTTCCAAAAAATCAGCCACTGAAAACTCAATGGTACCCAGTTCTACTCTGACACAAATGGGGTCACCATGAGTCAGTAGCCAACTCAAAGGCAGCTAACAACACTAACCTCCCAGGTATCCAGCTTCTGCATCTTTCTTCCTGTCCCTCATTAACCCCCTTGAGAGATTATGATAAAGTAGTTCACACTCAAATATAAATGACAGTTTGCCTAATAGTCAATCTCTTCTAGAGTTATTGTATTTGAAAATAAGCTAAAATCCTAATCGAATGAAATAAAACTCTGGAATTTTCCGTTTCAATTAGCTTGCTAAGAGAAGTATTTCTGGGGCAAGCTAAAACTTCCCAATGCCCCTGTATTGCATTCTCTTGCATTTATTAGATGACATGGTATGCTTTGTCAAAATTCAAATTTAGATAGAGTCCACCTTGAGGCTATCTAGTGAGAAGCTATGCACTGGGGATTTGTTTTCTTTCTTCTTTTTGTTTTTCCAAAAAAATCTTCTGATGACTTTAATTCTTAATTCTAGCTCAACAGAAGGGATGCCTTGTTTTCCTTTCCTTCTTTCTCCTCCTAAAAAATACTATCCTTTCAAACGTTTTATGGATTATAGAAAATCATTTTTATGAGTACTGCATTGTGTCTTTAAATTTTATTGACTTTATGAAAAGCACCTATTTTTAACCAAGAAGGTTAAATGCTCTATCAGTATCCATTTTTCCCCTGTTCACTTACTCCTCTAAGTAGGCTGTGGGTGTCCTGGGCATCAACTGTCACTCAAGTATTTTTTGAGAATGAAGCTATATAAGTTTTAAAATAAATACTCAGAAGCTCTTATTAAAAACTGAAAATTCTGATTCAAGATCACTGCTTATGAGTGATTTGGATGCTATGACATTTTCCATATTTATTATTTGTAGCTTCTGCTTTAATCATTACACTAAGAAGAAGAGTTTTGCTTTGCTGTAATTGATGGAGAAATCTTCCAACACATTGCACTCGGATTTATAAAAGAGCACAAGATTAAAGCTGGGAAGATTGTATTAATCTGACACTGGGTTTCCCTATAACATACCTGATATATGATGGGATCACAAAAAACGTGTAATAAAAAGTCAAGGGAGTACATACCAACATAATTTCGAAAACCAACGACTTCGTGGCTTTGCAAAGAATTGAGCATGCAGTGTTTCTTTATCTGATAAGGGCTTAAACATATCCAATTCCAAATATAAGATTCTATACAACTGAACAGCTCATAGGTAGAAAATTATTGCACCCTGTTGTTGATTTTTACTGAGTCTTTGCTACATATTTAGTAATCAAAGTCTTGTGATCTGTAAGGGGTCTTCCCCTTCATCTTCATTTGTACACATAATCTTTTTCTGAACGCCCTTATTGTACCAAGATTTCCCCATTATCAACAGCTTGAAGCTATTTGTATTTAGAATGCTGGACAGTATTGTTTACCTTCTCACGCTCTCTAAAGAAATTCAAAATTCTTCATAAATTGCCTTGGTTCTATGTTATACGGCTAATTGATTAAAAGGCAGTAAAATTTAGTATCTCAGAAAGTACTCCACAATCAGCCATATTTATAAACATAGCGTCATAAAAATAGGGCATGATACTCCGTTGGCCGTAGAATGGCTAAACACTGAAATCCCTGGAGACTTGTGTTCATGTTGTGTGATGCGTCAACACACATGTTTTATCTATCACCAAAAGAGCATCCCATTTAAGGCTTTTCCCTACAGTAATCAAGGTTAAAGTCAGAGAAAAATTATATTCCCCTCCGAGGGTACATCAAGACGAGCTGAATAGTTTTAGAAGACTAGCCTACTGGATCAATTCCTTTCTATGATAATATCATTTTAACTAGATTTGATTTTCCCAACTCACTGCCAAAACATTCGTTGACTCGTTTCTTGAGAAAACCTTAACGTGTAATAACTTTTGCATGGAGGCAAGAACCTGCTATTGCTTTGCTGATGGCACTTTCTTTTGTTTTCAATGGCTTGTTAAAAAGCTTGTCATAAGATTTATTTCGTTCAGCACTCACAGTTTTAACAGGCTTTCAGCAATTTTTTTTAATGTGTTACCAAAAACTGGTTGCCTTCGAGTCGATTCTGACTCATAGCAACCCTATAGGACAGAGGAGAACTGCCCCATAGGGTTTCCAAGGAGCAGGTGGTGGATTCGAACTGCCAACCTTTTGCCTAGCAGCCAAACACTTAACCACCCGTGCCACCAGGGCTCCATGGTAGTGTGTTCGAAGGTGCAAAATAATTTTTGGTATTTACAAGTCGGCTCGTAGCAATGTTCAGTTCTATTCTGACTTCCCACGCTAAGCACTCTTTGTCCATTGGACAGCGATGAGTGCAATGAATTCATTCAGCCCACAAATGTTTATTTAGACCCATGTGCCATTCACTAGGGACACAGTGGAGTAAGTCACAGTTTAGATACCCTAATGTTTAATAGGAGAGACAGAGAAACATTCACATTACAGTGTGAAAAGTGAGATAAGCAAGAAAGGGCTGGCTTTTAATACCGGGGAGAGTTGGGGAGGGAGTGAACCTTGGCTATGCTTTATGACATGAATACAAGTTAGTCATGTGAATATGCACAATGTGGAATAAAAATTCCTGGCAGAGGCAACAGCCTGTGCAAAAGCATGAACGCAAGAGTGCAGTGAAGGGAATTAGCCATGGTGTAAGTGGAGTCCCTGAGGGATTTTACATGATCAAGTGATGTGATTAGAAAGGGACAGCTTGGTTGTTAAGGACTAGATTATGTGGGTTTGAATCCTATCTAGGTCTGTTACCTTAAATGTCTCAGCTTTCTTTTCTTAAGTTTTTATTGTGGTGAAAATATATAACAAAATATTTGCCAATTGAACCATTATATATGTTCTATTTAATATAGTCTATTAAATATATATAAATAAATGTTATATTTAATATTACATATATGTTTAATATGTATAATCATCACAATGATCTGTTTCTAAATTTTTCGGCACCCTTAACAGAAACTCAGTGCCCCTTAAACAATAACTCCCCATTCCCCCAGCCCCCAGCCCCTGGTTACCACTAATAAACTTTTGTCGCTATGCATTTGCCTGTTCTAAATAGTTCAAAGTGGGACCATACAGTATTTGTCCTTTTGTGACTGACTTATTTTGCTCAGCATAGTGTTTTTATATCATAGCATGCCTCAGAACTTCACTTCTCTTTATGGCTAAATAGCATTTTATTGTATGTATATACCACATTTTGTTTATCCGTTCGTCTGTTGATGGCCATTTGAGTTCTTTCTACTTTTGGCTATTGTGATTTGTGCAGCAATGAGCATTTGTGTACATGTATCTGCTTTCAATTCTTGTGGGTATATACCTAGGACAGGAATTACTGAGGATAGGGTAATTCTAGTCTAACTGAGGAACTATTAAACTGTTTTCCACAGTGTCTGCACCATCTTACAATCCCACTGGCAATGCATGAGGGTCCACTTTCTCCACATTCTGCCAATACTTGTTATTTTCAGTATCTCATTGTGGTTTGGATTTGCATTTCCCTAATAACTAATGATGTTGAACATCTTTTCATGTTCTTATTGGCCATTTGCATGTCTTCTTTGGTAAAATGTCTATTCAGGTCCTTTGCCCATTTTTGGATTGGGTTGCTTGTCTTTTTGTTGTTGAATTGTAGAGTTTGCCTTAGTTTTCTTATCTGTATACTGGGAATAACCCTGACTCGAGAGGTTGTTGTGAGGTTTAGATGAGTTAATACATGTGAAGTGCTTTAGCAGTGCCTGGTACACATGCTCAGTAAATACTCAGTATTTGTTATTGTTATAAATCTGGTTTGGATAGTGAGAATCTGAGGCAGGGATGCTAACTACCTTTTTGTAATAATCCACGGGAGAAATGATGAGGGTATGAACAATGGCAGCAACAATGGGGATGGAAGAGGTACAGATTATGAGGATATAGAAGGTACAAACGACGTCCCTGGGTGGCGCAAATGGCTAAGTGCTCCACTACTAACTGAAAGGTTGGTGGTTCAAATCCACCCAGAGGCACCTGGGAAGACAGGCCTGCCTATCTGCTTGTGAAAAGTCACAGCCTTGAAAACGCTATGGAGCAGTTCTACTGTGCACACATGGGGTCGCCATGAGTTGGAATCCACTCAACAGCAATTAACAACCACAACAGATATGAACAACAGGACATGGTGATCCACTGGACATGGGGTGGGGGAGCATCTACTGGAAGAGAGGAAGAGGTCAAGGATGGCTGCCAAGATTCAGGTTATGATAACTGGGTGGATAGTGGTGGTAATCAACTGAGATGGAGAATATAGGGGAACAGGTTTTGGAGAGACGATGGTGAGTTTAGTTTATCTTTGAAGTGTTGGCAGTGCATTCAGTGGGTATTCAGATATATAGGTCTGGAGCTTAGGAGCAAGGTTCTTGCTGGAGGTATAAGTTTGAGCTCATCAGCTTGTGGGTGGTAACTGAAGCCATATGTATCACTCAGAATACTTTGGGCTGCAAGTAACTACAGAAAATCCAACTCAAAATGGTTAAGAAACAAGAGATTTATTAGCTCAAAAAGTTAAAAAAGTCCAGGGGTAGGGTGGTGAGCAGGCTTGTTTCAGTTGGGGCTCCAGCCTTGTTTCTCTGATGCGCTCTAGGCTCCACCTGACTCTGTATCACCTTCTCGTCTGGCTAGTGGCGGATGGCTCCATCAGCTCCAGTCCTCATAGGCAATGTTCAACAATGTTCACAAGAAGAGAGATGATATTTTGAAATGTCTCTCTTAAAAAAAACAAGACACAGAAGACTTTCCCAAAAGCCTATAGTCCACTGGCCACAGTTAAGTCACGTGCTCATTTCCGGTACAATCCCTGAGGCCAAGGGATCACTGTGGTTCCCGAACCAGTTGTTGGCAAGGAGGATAGATTACCCTTAGATCGGCTCCACCTCTGGAGCTGAGGGTGGGCAGATGCTGTAGAAGCACATGAGGGAGGGATGGACGCTTGAATGAGAACTAGCATTCTGTCAGAAAGGTCACATGGATCCAGGTAAATAGCCAACAAGCCTCGCTGTACCACAGAAGCTGCTGAACTTCCCCAAAAGGACCCTGAAGCATTAGAAAGAAAGAAGGCCTAGAGCTGAATCTTGAGGAACATCCAGATTTTAGGAGTGTTTGGAGAAAGAAGAGTCTTGGATTGCTTTGAAAATGCATCTTGCTTTGGTTTGACTCGGGTTAGATTGAGCGGGGCTGTCTTGCATGTTACAGAATTGATCAAAAAAATTAATATAGTAGGCCCAGGAGGGAACAGGAAAGCTGGTAATGGGGAACCCAAGGTCGAGAAGGGGAGAGTGTTGACATTTCATGGGGTTGGCAACCAATGTCACAAAACAATATGTGTACTAATTGTTTAATGAGAAACCGATTTGCTCTGTAAACCTTCATTTGAAGCACACACACACACACACACACACACAAAGATCACAGCATCACAGCCATTGAGGGGAAAAATTAATATAGGAAATTGGTCATTGAGAAAAAGAATATTATTGAGTACAGAGATAATAACTGGGAGGAAATCTTAGTAAGTCATGTGTTAATGATACTAGTAATAAATAACATTCGTTGAGTTATTGGAGTCCCTGGGTGGTGCAAATCATTAGCACACTCTGCTGCTAATGGAAAGATTGGAAGTTTGAGTTCACCCAGACGCACCTTGGAAGAAAGGCCTGACAATCTACTTCTGGAAAATCAGCCATTGAAAACCCTTTGGAAAAAGAAAACAAGCAAATAAAAGAAGAAAACCCTATGGAACACAGTTCTACTCTGACACACGTGAATTTGCCATGAGTAGAATTCACTAGAGAGCAACTGATTATTTGTTTCAAATTGAGTTTTTACTCTGTACCAGATTCTATGTTAAGGTCTCGCTTAGTCTTTCCAGTAACCCTTGTGAGTCACCCACTCTTATGACTTTTTTTTTTTTTAAATTCTCAGTCGTTTTATTGGAAAATAATAGTTACCAGGAAACTTTCAGATACCTCTGTAGCAGGACATAATCCTGTTTTCATAAAAGGGGTATACATAGACATGAGATGTTGCTAAGAAAGGTCATGTCCAAAGCATTTCCCGAATGTCTATTAGTTGCCTAGCACTGTGTTAGTCATTGTGGGACACAGGAGAGAAGAAGAAGATTCAGTTTCTGTCCTTAGGGACCTCACCATCTCTTAGGGAGATAAGACTTCATATGAGACACAAAATAAGGAAGTGTGTAGTCAGGAGTTAAATTCTCATTTCCTCAGTTAGCTGAAGAAGTTGATATACACCTTAATTTGTTTCCTCACTGGTGAGACTGTGTCAGTGAACAAGACACAAGAACTGTTTTGATAGTTGTTGTTGTTAGGTGCCCTTGAGTTGGTTTTGACCCATAGTGACCCTATGTACGACAGACGAAAACACTGCCCGGTCCTGCACCATCTTCACAATCATTGCTATGTTTGAGCCCATTGTTGCAGGCACTGTGTCAGTCCATCTCGTTGAGGGTCTTCCTCTTTTTCACTGACTGTCTGCTTTACCAAGCATGATGTCCTTCTCCAGGGACTGGTCCCTCCTGATAACATGTCCAAAGTACGTGGGACGAAGTCTCGCCATCCTCGCTTCTAAGGAGCATTCTGGCTGTACTTCTTGCAAGACAGATTTGTTCATTCTTCTGGCAGTCCATGGTATATATTCCTTGCCAACACCATAATTCAAAGGCATCAATTCTTCTTCAGTCTTCTTTATTCATTGTCCAGCTTTCACATGTGTAGGAAGCAATTGGAAACACCATGGTCAGGAGCACCTTAGTCCTCAAAGTGCCACCTTTGCTTTTTAACACTTAAAAGGTCTTTTGCAGCAGATTTGCCCAATGCAACACATCATTTGATTTCTGACTGCTGCTTCCATGGGCGTTGATTGTGGATCCAACTAAAATGAAATCCTTGACAACTTCAATCTTTTCTCCGTTTATCATGATGTTGCTTACTGGTCGCGTTGTGAGGATTTTTGTTTTCTTTATGTTGAGGTGTAACCCATACTGCAGGCTGTAGTCTTTGATCTTCATCAGTAAATGCTTTAAGTCCTCTTCACTTTCAGCAAGGTAGGTTGTGTCTTCTGCATACGTAGGTTGTTAATGAGCCTTCCTCCAATCCTGATGCTGCACTCTTCTTCACATAGTCTACTGAGCATACAGACTGAATAAGTCTGGTAAAAGGATACAACTCTGATGCACACTTTCCTGATTTTAAACCACTCAGTATTCCCTTGTTCTGTTTGCACAACTGCCTCTTGGTCTATGTACAGGTTCCTCACGAGCACACTTAGGTTGTTCTGGAATTCCCATTCTTCACAATGTTATCCATAATTTGTCATGATCCACACAGTCAAATGCCTTTGCACAGTCAATAAAACACAGGTAAACATCTTTCTGGTATTCTCTGCTTTCAGCCAAGATCCATCTGACATCAGCAATGATATCCCTCGTTCTACGTGGTCTTCTGAATCCGGCTTGAATTTCTGGCAGTTCTCTGTCCATGTACCTCTGTAACCGTTTCTGAATTATCTTCAGTAAAATTTTACTTGCTTATAATATTAATGATATTGTTTGATAATTTCCACATTCTGTTGGAACACCTTTCTTTGGAGTGGACACAAATACAGCTCTCTTCTAGTCTGTCGGCCAGGTAACTGTCGTCCAAATTTCTTAGCATAGATGCCTCTTATGACTATTGCCATGTCATTTACAAGTGAGGAGACTAAGACTCACTGAGGTTGTAGCTCAAGGTCCAACAGTAAGTGCCAGAGGGGTACTTAAGCCCAAGTCTGTGTTCCTATATGTTGCTCTTCAGCATTTCTGTAGGTCAAAACGGGGTGATTACTTAGGATCTACGTGTCTCATTGACTCTGATCTCTTTGGAACTGGCATTCAGCTTTTGTATTCAGCCAGTTCAAGATAGTTATCTGTTGGTGGACTTTTTAGGCATTCTTCTCATTACAGCTGCTTCTCTCTCAGAACAGTCTTACTACAGCCTTTACAGTCAGAGGGAAGGGAGAAACCACTGACTAAATAGGAAAGTGGCTGATGAGTTGGTCTCAGAGACTCTTGTCGTTTGTTCTCATTTTAGCAATCTCAATGGAAACCAAACTAGGGTCCCAGGACCCCAGGATTCAAAAGGGAGTCATTTTTGCAAAGGGTCTGTGAATCCATATGTTTGCCAAGCATTTTCTGTGGAAAAAACAAAAAACCATGGCTTGACAGCTACAGATGCTTAGGAGATGCTGGCTGTATAAGCCTGTGACTAAGGAGAAAGGCCAGCTCCAGAGGTGTTAGAGCAGAGGAATCTTGTGGTCAGAAATGTTTTTAGGTAGATCATTATGGTATCAGAGCTTAGCATGGATTTATATGGCCCTGATGGGAGGCAGTGAGAACAGTTAGGAAGTTATTTGTGATAGAGCAGATTTCAAGGGCTAGAGCATTGGCTGTAATGATGGAACCGGGGTCAGTGTGTGTGGTGTGGGTGTGTATGTGTGTGTGTGTGTGTACCCACGTGCACATGCACACAAATAAATTCAAGATAAGAGGATTCTGGGCTGGCTTTCAAATTTCTGGGAGAATAGCAGTACAAGTCACTGAGATAGCTGTAGAGCAAGAGGCTGGAAAGACGGCAGTGAGGTAAGATTTATGCGAACTGAGCTTGATGAACCTGTAGGACAGGCAAGTGGAAATGGTCTGTGTTATTGCTGGGTGCTGTCAAGTCAGTTTTGACCCATAGCAACCCCATGTGACAGAGTAGAACTGCCCCTTTGGGTTTTCTTGGCTGTAATCTTTACAGAAGCAGATCACCAGGTCCTTCTCCAGTGGAGCTGCTGGGTGGGTTTGAACCAACAACCTTTCAGGTACCAGCCAAGCACCAGGGCTCCTTAGATATCCTGTAGGGGGCTGGATATGCAGATTCAGCTAGAGGAGAAGTCTGATAAAAGCACGATGCGCAGTATCGTCAATATTCTATATAATATTCTATATAATATATATAGAGTAATATCCTAGATAATATGCTATATAATATCTTATATATTCAATATAGTGTCTCAGAGCAGGCAGGAAAGGCCTGGGCTTCTGACACTATTAATACTTCCTTACTCAGTTCTTGAATTGAGATGATTTTGGTTTAAAAAATTCTAGAACTTAATCGGATGCCTTTTGGAAAGCAGACAGGGGAAGTGGAGTGATTGCATTGTTGTTTGGAAACATGATGATAGACAATCTGGCATTTTCTTCAAAAAATGTAGACCATTAAAAAGCCTTGTGCAGGAAGCGGGGTCGGGAGGTTAGGAATGTGTGTGTCTGTGCTGCTAAGTGGGCTGTTTCCCTTGGGCACCAAACAGTTTCTTTCTCTTCTTGGCACAACTCTGTCTGCCTGTCTTTTTCTCCAGCGGGTTAGCTGGCCCGGGCATGTCAGCCTCCTGGGTTCCCTGTGGTCCAGAGAATGATGTCTTTCTTTCGGGGGAGGAGCCAATGAGGACAGCAGCAAAAAGACAAATGATTAAAAACTTACTCTTCTTTTTCTCTCAGGCATTTTCACAAGGTTTCTGTTCTTGAAATGCCATCTTAAAAAAAGAAAAGAATTTCCTATGTGTTGCACTCCGGCTTGTCAAATGAAAACTTCTTGCTGTTCAACTATCTCTGCTCCAGATTTGGGAATAAATAGACTTCTCCGCCCACGGCTGACAACCGTGTGAGGAACAGCCCCTTCATATGATAGAGCTCCATTGATTTTTCATAAAAGTTTAATAAGATGATACAGGTCAAAAGCTTTGCAAATTTTGCTATAAATTTGAGCGAAGAGCCGAGCAAGATGTAATTGGATAAGAAAATGTAAATGAAACTTGTAGAATAGCAGGGGAGTTGTTGATGGGCCAATGGTGAGAACGAGGCCCCTCTTTTTACCTTCTTGGTGATATTTCGTCAGCCGACTGCTGACCCCAAGGTGCCTTAGGCTCTGCTCCATCCTAAATAACGGATGATTTAATATATTCTGTTATCCATCAGTTTTTTGAATGTCATTAAAAATTCACCAGATACATTTTAGGGGTTTAGATTAAATGGTACAATCAGTATGTTTCGCCTTTGCCTCGATTTGATGATGTTGTTTACTGCCATATTAAAGAATACTGTACTTTATCTTTTTTTTTTTAACCAGCTGCCACTCAATTTCCAATACCTGTAATTTATGTCATATTGATTTACTTTAAATTTTCTAAATGAATGGGAATTTATTTCATTTTTATTCAAGATGCTGTTTTTTAATTGATTGCGCTTTTCACTTTCATAATGCTTCTTAATTTCAGATTTTTACAAGTCTATTTTCTTGAGGTAGCATCGAAAGTGATATTAATCCTAGCCTTCCTTTTTCCTTCTTATTAAAAAGTGATGCTGATTTCTTTAAAGACCTTTGGATACAGTCTGCCATTGATTTACGTTTTCTTGCTCAACAGTGCACACTGTCCCTAATCAGTCTGTTTATAATCAATTTAACATCATGGACTATCACACAGAAACTAGTGCTTATTCTTACAACCATGTTGCTGAGGAGGCATGAAAAAGATAGACTTGTTAGAGTTAATTCCACGTGAGTTCATTTGTCTTCCAGCATATTCTCATTCACCACATGAATTTTTTCTTTCCCTTGGTGAAATTTAAGATATAGTTTGATGGATGATTTTAGAATCTGTTCTCTGATATGCAAAAAAACAAAACAACAACAAAAAAACAAAACCCACAAACAAACAAAACAAAAAACTTGGTCCTCATTCTGGTTTAAGAGGCTCAAACTTAACTGAGACTGGGAGGGAATAATGACGCAGACAAAAACGTTTTAAAAAAGCAGCCTTATAATTTAGGATACCAGTAAATTACTAGGAAGCTGTGTAACTGCTATTTAATGGACGTGAACTAATTATAGCTCCAGCGTGTATATCCTGCGGATATACAATATAATTCCTTTTAGAGAAGCAATAACATGTTGTTAACAACATGCCATATTAGCTTATATACCCAGAATTTCAAAGGGATTTCTTAAAAAGGGGGCAGGGCAAAGAACTAGGATGTAGCAATCTGAGCTTTGGACTTTGAACTAATCTTTTGTAACTCTTTTGTAAATGGATTTTGCAAACGGACTCACACAACTAAAACTTCTGTGCCACGAAAATATTCTCCAGTCTGTAACATTTGTATCTCCATAACAGCCACTTTCATTTATTAATGACAACAGTAATTATAATGGCCCAAATTATTGAACCTTTACTGATTGCAAGTGCTTTACATACCTTAGATCATTTAGCCTTGCCAATACCTTGAGATAATATTATACCATTATTGTATAACAGATGGAAAAATGTGGTTCAGAGAGGCTGAGGAATTTGCCTAAGGCCACACAGTTAGTAAGTGGATGAGTTTAGATTCAAGCCCGGGTCAACCTGTGCAGTTTCCTTCATCTTAGACTAGGCTGGTTAGTTGTGCCATTACTAGTTCCGCAGCTCAGCGCAACTGTGGTTTTTCCTATACCTTGTAGCTCTCAAGGGTATTGGATGCTGCTCGGAAAACAGAAGCAGATTGGCCCTTAAGCTTCAGAAGAGGTGTGCTTTATAGTCTTGATCAAGGATTGCCCTGAGAGCAGGGCTTTCATTCCAGTGGGTCTACTGAGTGCTGCTCTAGATTTTGGAAATTGCAGATGTTCTTAGAGTCCCCGTCGTTTCCCTAGTGAGAGGCATATTTATCCAGATGTTACATTTATGTCTCATAAAATCCAGGAAACATCTCCAAAAACCAAACCAAATCCACTGCCATCAAGTCCAGTCTGACTCATAGAGAACCTATAGGACAGAGTAGAACTGCTCCATAGTGTTTCCAAGGCTGTAAATATTTATGGAAGCAGACTGCCACATCTTTCTCCTGTGGAACACCCAAGGGTACAAATTTCTGAGCTGACCCAAGACATCCTGATAAGACTCAAACCTCTTTGGTTCCTTTAAGAACTCAACTTCTTCTCCACAGTCCTTTTGCCAAGAACCTTGTTGGTTCTAGGCATTGTTCTCGTCAGGAGCTGAGATCTTCATGCTGACTGAGCAGACCCTTGGGTCTTTGGGTGCTCAGGCACAGGCAGGGGATCCTGTGCCCAAGGGGTGTCCCCTTCCACCAGACCAGCTCCTCAGCCAACACCTGTACAGTCACCAGGTGCCACCTAGGGTCAATTTCCTCCTTTCAGAGTGTCATGGCCGTTACCCTCCAGGACGACTCAGGTATCCGAAGACTGCAAAGTGAGTAATGTTACTCTCAGTAAGTATTCCATAAGCCCAGTGGTTGTCCAGCTGATTTTGAGTCATTTTCGAATATTTTCATAATACTTTCTGACTTAGATTGAAGAGCTTTCAGACTTTTAATTGTTCATTCATTCACTCAACATCTACTGTGTGCAGTTTTAAGCTCTGGGGATACAGCTGTGAAGGAGATGGATGAGGTCTCCACCTTTACAGGGCTTACATTCTGAGCATGGTAGGAAGACAGAACAAACACATGTAGAAACATATCAGGTAGTAACATGAGCCATGCAGACAAATACACTAGGTGGAGTGATAGTGAGTGTTTAGATCCTTAAATGGCTAGGAGGTGACCTTTAGTCACATGAAGACCTAGAGGAGGAAATGTTAGGCAGGAAAGAGCTGAGTCTGTTCAAGAAATAGAGGGAGGGCAAGTAGACTGGAGCATGGTAGGTGAGAGAGAGCAGGGTTTAATCAATGTCCAGCTAGAAATATAGCCCTACTAAGGACGTGGGTGGTGCAAATGGTTAATACACTTGGTGGTTTAAGTCTACCCAGAGGAGCCTCGGAAGAAAGACCTGGCAATCTACGTCCAAAAAATCAGTCATTGAAAACACTATGGAGGACAGTTTTATACCCTGACACACACGGGTCAACTCCATGGCAACTGGTATAGCACTACCGGCCACTTCTTTGTACATAGTAAACACGTTTAGACATTCAGAGGTCATGTTCATTTACTCATTCCACAACGAAGCAGTGAGTACATCTACTATGTGCCAAGCACTGTTAAATGCTTGGTGTATACTAATAAAAAAGACAGTTTCTGTCCCCAGGGACTGAGTCTCGGGAAGGAGCAGAAAAAGGAAGCAGACATTTGCATGGCAGTGTGATAAATGGCCTGATAAGGGTAAGTGCAGTGGGCTATGGGAGCACAGGGGAAAAGCATCCATCCTGGTAAAGGGCTGGGCTGTCAGGGGAGGCTTCCTGTGGTAAGTGAGGTCTGATTTGAGCTTTGAGTTACAAGCAGTGTTGGCCAGGCAAAGGATTGAGGGAGAGTGTTCCCAGTAGGAGGGACTGGCTAAGCAAGGTCAAGAGCTACATGAGAACAGGGTTTATTTGGGGATTGTATCCCGTTCAAACCCATTGCTGTTGAGTTCATTCTGACTCAGAGCAACCCTATAGGACTAAGTAGAACTGCTCCCATAGATTTTCCAAGGCTGTCGTCTTTATAGAGGCAGACTGCCACATCTTTCTCTCTCAGAGTGGCTGGTGAGCTCAAACTGCTGACCTTTCAGTTAGCAGCTGAGCGCTTAACCACTGTGCCACCAGGGCTCCTTCCAGATTGTATATTAAAAAAAAAAATAAACAAACCCCTTGCGGTCAAGTCAATTCCGACTATAGTGACCCTATAGGATAGAGTAGAAATGCCCCATAGGGTTTCCAAGGAGTGGCTGGTGGATTTGAACTGCCGACCTTTGGGTTAGCAGCCACAGCTCTTAACCACCGCACCACCATTTGGAGCAAATAGCGAGAGGGTGAGATGAGTTGTGCAAGATGTACCAATTGTACTTAATAATGCAACACACAGATACATGTTAAAATTCCAGGCCCAATAGAATATTATGAGAAATCAAAGGGCGTAAAGAGGAAAGAAATTTAAAGTATCTGTGGTTGTCAGAGCAGAGCTTTACTCTGGGCCACTCGTAACCAAATGGCAATTTTAGAAGTTCAAATTCCCCTCGTATTAGAACTCAAGGCTCAGAAAGGAGGGTCTTTTTAGTTTCTAGCTTGATCCTGGCATTTGCTCTTGTAACACGCCCCAGGTAAAGCGTGCGTCACTTGTTTTCAGTAACTGATACAAGCACTTTTATAAACAAGTTATCTTGGTAACAAAGGATATAGCACCAGCAGGAAGGAAGGTCAAGAAGAGACTAGAGTTACTGGGGAAACATATAATGCCTGAGCACATTTTTTTTTTCCTGGGGGAGAAGTGTTTTGTGGCAGAAAACTGTCACGTGGCCATTACTTTGTTCCATTTAATGTATGCGACGATGCTGCCATTTCGGAAGTACAGGACCCTATTGTTTGTATCTGCCTGATACACACCATCGTTGGAAAGTGAAAAAGGAAAGGAGTCTGTTCACTGTATTTAAAGCAAATATGTTACGTTCTGAGCCTGACGGGAAACTCAAAAGTTTTATGTTGTTCTTGTTAAGCATTTGAGTGCATTTGTATAGTCCCAGGGAAGAAGGCATTGCATGCGTTCAGCATGATTAATGAAAGGAGATTTAGTGAAGTCAATTCATTGTGCAGTCTCCCTAAACTGGTAAATCAGGGTTTTTAAGCTTACATATTAATAAATGAAACACTTTGAGTAGCTGGCAAATCTCTTCCAATGTCATTTCACAATGGTGTGTTTTACACATTTGAAAGATGAATGCTTTGTAATAGATATGCCTTTTCTTATAGCATGAAAATTCAGAATGGTTTGCAGGAAAGGTTAGAATAAGGTATATTCTTCCTTTGATGAGCGGGAGTAACTTTTGTTTACTTGAAGTAGTTATTAATTTGTGTATGTATGGAAAGACAAGACTTTTCAAGAGACGATATAGGAATATCTGTTTCTTAATAAGAATTTGGATAAAACCGCCAGCTTTTAACCTTCTTTGAAGAACCCAGACAAAAATTTCCAAGTACAGTGTTGTCTTTATTTGTGTGTGTATCAAACTATTTTTATGATGGAGAAAAACTGCAAATTACATATCTAACTATGTATAAAAATGATACCTTGTCAATTCAACTTGAAAATTCAGAAGGAAATGATAAGGGTATTGTCATGGTTTGAATAATGTCCCCCCAAAAATGTGTGTATCAGTTTGGCTAGGCCATGATTCCTGGTACTGTGTGATTTTCCTGTATGTTGTAAACCTGCCTCTGTGATGTTAATGAGGGAGGATGGGTGGCAGTTGTGTTAGTAAGGCAGGACCTGATCTACAAGACTGGATTGTGTCCTGAGGCAATCTCTTGAGATATAAAAGACAGAAGTGAGCAGTGAGACTGGGGGACCTCATACCATCAAGAAAGCAGTGCCAGGAGCAGAGCGCGTCCTTTGGACCGGGGTCCCTGCGCAGAGAAGCTCCTAGTCCGGGGGAACACTGAAGAGAAGAAGGCTGACAGAGAGAAAACGCCTTCGCCTGGAGCTGACGCCCTGAATTTGGACTTTTAGCCTACTTTGACTGTGAGGAAATAAATTTCTGTTCATTAAAACCATCCACTTGTGGTATTTCTGTTATGGCAGCACTAGATAACTAAGACAGGTATAATGGTGAAGAGAAGGGGCTGAAACATCTAGCACACCAAAGTTTTATTCTGCACCCTGATTTAAGGGACTTGCAGCAGAACTTCCTTCATATTTGCAAATAACCAACATAGACAGGGTACCCAGAAAGTCTAGAAATACAGGCAAATATACATAATGGCATCAAGAACATCTTTAATTTTTACCAAAAAAAGTATGCTATTATCTGTTTGCAGACTTTACAGATGCCTCTGCTACATGAAAGGTGCAGAGTCCCTGGATGGTACAAATGGTTAATGTGCTTGGCTGCTAACCAAAAGGTTGGAGGTTCAAGTCCACCCAGTGGCACCTCAGAAGAAAGGTCTAGAGATCTACTTCCAAAGCATCAGCCACTGAAAACCCTGTGGAGCACAGTTCTACTCTGACACACGTGGGGTTACCATGAGTCAGAATCAACTTGACGGCCACGGGACTGGTTTATATGAAAGGTGCTTGGCAAGAGAAGCCCATTAGCATGTTGCAGGCCTACTGCTCTGCCCCGAAGGCTGTGTTTTCACCCCTCCCCACCAATCCTAAGCCCACAGAGGGTTCATGTGACCCCAAAGGGCGCTGTTTCTGAAGTTCCTGAATTTGAAATCATTGGCCATATCCTGAACGGGCAAATGCTAATACAAAGTAGCACATGATAAAAGCTAAGGGATGGTCGGCTGCAGGGGATCAGAGTCTAGGGGAAACCACCACAGGCTGGAGGAAGTCAGGAAGGCTTCCTGGAGGAGGTGGGGCTTAGGCTGGGCTTTTAAAGGAGCAGCAGGACTTGAATCGAGTGCAGGAGATGAGGGTGAGGTGGCCATTCTGGGCAGAGAAAAACTTGTAGTCCTATTCTCATTGCTATCGAATGCAATAATGAACCCTTCCAAATTGCTCGAGGAGTTCAGGCACCGCTTAACATTTCATGTGTCTCATTTGGAGGAGCGGACTCCCACCTCTGAGGCTCCTCCTAGCTCTGTGGTTAATTGTGGTTGGTTAGCAGCCAAGCTCCCTTTTTTAGTTACCTTCAAGAACAAACTACAAAAATGCTCGGTGCATTTTTTTCTTGAGTCCAACTTTATCACAGATCTCCCATTTCTGATCTGAGGATCTTTGTCATTCTTCCTCTTTCTGGTGTGAATCTTCTTGTCCCTTCCCCAGGCGTTTTCTTTCTCTATCTGCTGATTGAGACTAAACTGATCATTTAGCACATGGCAGGAAGTGGTGGGTGCTGAATCATCATTTCTCTCCTAATCTATTCTCACACAGCTGGCTCCTCACAGTCCTTCAGCCTAGATGAAGAGAGAAAGAGGGAGAGAGAATTCAATTCCCAAGTCAGGCACTCGAAATGAGAAAAGGCTTTCCTGCCCCTGAGAGGTGTTCAGAGGGATCTGACGTGATAGATTTCAGCCACCGCTGTGAAAAGGTCAAGAACTTAGAAATAGGCGTGTCGCAGGGTAGTCGACGGTGCTTCTAAATTTCACAACATGCCAAACACGAAGAGAATAAAAATTTGTTTGAGAAATTTCAGAAATATGCTTCCAACTCTGCCTTAGAACTGAGTGACCCCTCTCTAAGTGACACTGATTCTAACTTTTCTTAAGAATTGAATCTTAACATTGCATTTGAGGGGCTGGGGTTGTTAGACTAAAAGGGTCTTAAAGCAGTCTGCTTCAGGGTCAGCTCTTTTGCATTCCTTAGTCCCAGTATCTTGTTGCACTACTTTGTGTGTGTGTGTGTTTATAAAGGTGTGTGTATGTGCGGGTGTGCGTGTGTGTGAGCATATGTATGTGTGTGTGTGTGAGTGTGCGTGTCCTCGCATGTGCCCAGCACATAGAGTTCTTCAGAACACTCACAAAGGTGAGTGGAACTCTTGTGAGACTGTTGAGATTTACCTGAGCATCTGGACAAAAAGCTTGTCCTGTTATTATCAATACTGTTATTCCTGCGAGGCTCCTAGGTGGCACAAGTGGTTTGTGCAAGTATTAACCGAAAGGTTGGCGGTTCAAACCCACCCAGCAGGTACCACCAAAGAAAGTCCTGGAGATCTGCTTCGGTTAGGATTATAGCCAAGAAGACCCTATGGGGCAGTTCTACACTGTAGCACATGTGGTTGCCATGAATTGGAATCGACTTCACGGCAATGGGTATTTTGTTGTTGTTGTTGTTGCAACTGATGCAATGACGCTGCTCATTTCTAGGCTAATTCTTGATGTGCTAAAAATAGTGAAGGCTCAGGACAGCCAAGCGGAAGACCCCTACATCCCTATGACACGTTGGAAATCTCCCAGACAGGACATACGATCTTACACACTGTGACAAGATAGAGATGTAGGCGGTTCAGACAGAATTTTTACTGAAGGGCTTTCCTCACCAGACAGAGACTAGGATCCTTTGGAAAGGTGGGTAGAAAATACTAGAAATAACATTAGAAAAATAACTGTGTACGCATGTAACATAAAGCTGGAGCTCCCTGGAAAACCTACAGAATCATACATTCAACAGTGGTATGTTTTTATGAGATTTGGGAAAAAAACAAACCAAACCCATTGCCTCTGAGTCGATTCTGACTCATAGCGACCCATAGGCCAGAGTAGAACTGCCCCATAAGGTTTCCAAGGCTGTATGTCTTTACAGAAGCAGACTGCCACATCTTTCTCCTGGAGCGCTGGTGGATTTGAACTGCTGAACTTCTGGTTAGTAGCTGAGATTTGGGAAAGGAATTTTAAAATTAACTTAGGAGTGGGGTAGGTGGTAACAGGGAGAGAAGGACTACCAGGGAAACATCTCGATGCTTATCAGAATTTGCATCCTCTATTTCCTTTGAACACGTATTTTACTGTGGAAACTTTAAAAAAATCATATTTACTGAGAATAAGTTTAAAAAATACAAAACTTAGCTTGATCTTTCTAGCTGTTGCTATAGTTTTGAGTAATACATCGTTAAAGCCATGGCACTCCAATGATATATTAAAGTAAGAGATCATACCAATGCCATGGCTGTGATGATATATTAATGTAATACATCGTTAAGGCGCCATTGGCTTCATGATGTATTACTCAAAACACTACCAGTTGGTTAGATCAATGCACAGCCACCTGTGTGTTAGGGACAGGAGAATGGCAAACAGTTTTGAACCAAAACACAGTTGAACTTCTCAGAGATGTCCCACCCACAAAAGCAGTCTTGTATGATTGAATGGGCTTCAAAGCCTCGCTCAAGAGTGGAGGGGTTGAATTACAAGTGAAGGGCAACAAAGACATCTGCTCTGACTACATTGGAAACCCATGTTTGGAGCCAAGTTTTCACATGGAGGAAGAGGAGTATGCCTGTGGTTTGTCTAGCAGCAAGCTCTGTGCTTCATGTGCATGATGTCATTTAAGCCCCACTGAGATGCTATAAGATCGTGTTAACCCTATTTTACAGATCAGGAAACTGAGGTTCAGAGAAGTGGAGTAACTCACGCAAGGTCACATAGCTACTAAGTGGTTGAGCCACGATTCGAACCTATGTCCAGCAGAGCTGGGCTAGGTGGGTTCACTTTGATTTTGTGCCCTTGGTTTAGGGGAACTGTTATTATTTTTAATCTTTAAAGGAGAATTGGGATGAGCTGTTTTCTCATCTCCCTCCCCCACTCTCTCCTACCCTCTACTTCCCTGTTTATAAGATATCCAGAGGTCTTTGGAAAAGGAGATCTGGAAAGTATTAGACAATGCTAGCCTTGGTGGCACAGAGCTTAAGTGCTCGGCTGCTAACCAAAAGGTTGGCTGTTCAAACCCATTCAATGGTTCCTCGTGAGAAAGACCTGATGATCTGATGTAAAGATTAAAGACTAGCAAACCCTATGGGGCAGTGCTACTCTGTCACATGGGGTTACTATGAGTTGAAATAGACTGGACAGCACCCAGCAACCTAACAAGACAGTTAGTGGGTCCTCAATGGTTATGTTGATTAATGATATAAAGAAGAGGCTATAGAAAATGAAAGCAAACTGAAGTATAATTCCAGGCCTTCTGAAAGTAGGAACGCAGCACACAACTTTACAGCTAGAGCTGCCAAGTGTCTGAACCAGTGGTTGAGGGAGGAGTGGTCCCTGGGAGGGTGGCCCTGGTAGCAACCAAAAGCTCAGCTTTGCCCCAAGTGCCCCTATTGGGTCTACTGAATAGCCTCCTCCCTGGCTTCCTAGTTTCCACTCTTGCTCCCACTGCAAGTCCATCCCTACACAGTAGCCAGAGGGATTATTTGAAAATGTAAATCCTATCCTGTCACCATTTTGCTTAGTTCTTTTCAGAGGCTTCCTTCCCACTGGACGTAGAATAAAATCCAAACTCATTACCCTGGTCCCCAAAGCCTTGGCTTTCTTGTGGGGCTGTACTGGTCCTCTTTCTGCTGGATGAACATGCCGGACATGTTGCTGCCTTACGACTTTTGCACCAATAGATGCTCTTGCCCATCCTTGAATGACTGCTGCTTTCTTGTAACTAAGACCTTACCTTCAACACCACCTCCACAGAGAGACCATCTCAGATCACCCAGCCACTCTTTGTCTTGTTTCCCTGCTGTTCACGTCTTATCTCACTTCCTTGTATTTGATTGTTTATTCATCTGTTTCTCATTTCCCTCCCAACACTCCCCAGTGGGATGTAAGTCCCCTGAAAGCCTGTATCTTGTCTCTCATGTTCTCGCTGTGTCTCTGGGGCCTAGGACAGAGTCTGCACATGAGAGATGCTCCATCTTGACTAAAACAAAGACTATATGTTTATTGACTGACTGACCAACACTGAAGACAACCAGTGGAGGGGAAGATTCAAAGACGAGGTGTAACAGAACTGAAGGAAAAAGAGAGAGGCAATGACATAGCATATAAGTGTTCTGAGAAAGACAATTGATATGTCTGCATAAAATAAGAAATGGACCCTCTCTACAGGAGAGAGCTAGCTGGACTAGGATTTGGTGAATGCTAATGCAGGTTTTCCGTGGAAGTTCAAGGCTCCTTCCATGCAATGCCTCTGGGAGGGATGTGTCACTTGCGATTATATTTATGCTCACGTGGTCATATATTTGTGTAAAATTTGAAAAAGTAAGAAATGTTAACCTCAACTTCTCTCACTTTTCCACTCATGTTGGGTGACAGTGGTATAGCCATGGGCATTTTGTATTTGTTATGCTCATGGGCATTTTGTATTTGTACTTCTGCATAATTTTCTTTAACAAGATCCCCAAACTGTATAAGCTTCAGGGTCTCAAAACCTAGATCCATCTCTGATTATGGAAAAGTTAGAATGGGAAAGAGGAATATGGTTGTATACTGACATGTTGATCAATCTGTATGGTGGAAACAAATACATTCTAAGTAATCCTTTCATTTTAAAATGGAAAAAATTTACATCTTATGATTTATTATTCTATTTCTTGTCAGAGAAGAAGCCCAGAGCCAGGATAATATTGGGAAGTTTATCTGCTGGGCACTCCCAATCTTCCTTTTGGCTGTCTTCTCTTACTTACTGCATGTTCACACCCCTCTCTCACAATGTTTCCCGCCATCTGCACTCCTGCTTAGTGTTTCTGGCCTGTCTGGACCAGGCCCACTTCTGGAACATTCTTCCCCTTTACAACTCACCTCTTCTTTGTCTTGCTTTCTCAGGGTCTTATAAAGCAACTGACTTTTTAATCTTGGATAAGTTAACTCATGGTAAGATGTTATTAATCTAGTGCATTACTCCTCCCAGAGGTATTTGTGGTTGGAGAAACACTCCAGTGTTTACCGTTGAAGAGAGGGGATTTAGGGCAATATGACAGAAGACAGAGGCAAGAAGCGTTTCAATAGCCCACAAATTAAGGTAGGTCCTGAGTGAACTGGCCCTCAATTAATAAGTTAATTAATTCTGCCAATATCTGTTCAGTGTCTTCCATGTGCTAATTGTTAGGGACTAAAGTGTGGTGACTCAAGTCAGAAGCTGCCCCTGGTCTCATGGAATATCTAGTTAGGACTGCCTTTGGCACATAGACACCCCCACTCCACAAATGAAGGAGTGAAACATATGTGATGCAGACCTACGACACAGCTTGGCAGGCAGAGACCAGGCGGTATTCCGACTGTTACTGCCCCCATGAAGGGCTGAGTACCTTTGTGTGGGCCACAAACACAGTAGGAGTGGCGCTGCTTACAGTAGATAAGGGAGATACAGATGGAATAACTGCACACTCAGCCAGGGCTCGGCGGGAAAGGCAGAAGGTCCATACTAGCATATGACCAAGAACTTGGCCTGGACCAGGGCATGAGTAAAGGACTTCCTGAGGGACTGATGTTACAACTGAGATCTGAAGAATGAAGAAGGGTATTATGGATTGAATTGTGTCCCCAAAAAATATGTGTTATAAATTCTAACCTCTGTGCCTGTGGTTACAATCCCATTTGGGAATGGATTGTCTTTGTTATGTTAATGAGACAAGATTAGCGTAGGGTGTGTCTTAAATCAATTTCTTTTGAGATATAAAAGAGAGTAAGCAAGCAATCAAGAGAGGGAGAGATGGGAAAGACAGATGCCACACCACGTGAAGATCACTGAAGAGCAGAAGCTCAGAGAGACAAGGACCTTCCCCCAGAAATGACAGAGACAGAAAGCCTTCCTGTTGAGCAGGCACCCTGAATTTGGACTTCTAGCCTCCTAAACTGTGAGAAAATAAATTTCTGTTTGTTAAAGCCACCCACTTGTGGTATTTCTGTTATAGCACCACTAGATAACTAAGACAGAATTTGGTACCAGAGGAGTGGGGTGCTGCTCTAACAGACGCCTAAAATGTGGAAGCTATTTTGAAACTGGGTAATGGGTAGAGGCTGGAAGAGTTTTAAGGTTCCTAATAGTAAAAGCCTAGATTGCCTTGAAGAGACTGTTGGTAGAATTATAGGATGTCAAAGGCAATTCTAATGAGGGCTCAGAAGGAAGTGAGGAGAGCTATAGAGAAATTCTCTATTGTCTTAGAGAATACATATGGCACTAGCAACAGAATGTTTATGTTGCTAGAAATGTGGACATAAAATGTGCTTCTGGTGAGGCTTTAAAAGAAAATGAAGAACACGTGATTGGACAATGGAGGAAGGGTGATGCTTTTTATGCAGTGGCAAAGAACTTATCTGAATTATGTTCAAATGTTTGGTGGAAGGCAGAGCTTATAAGTGATGAACTTGGATATCTGGCTAATGAGATTTCTAAGCAATATCTTAAAGGGGCCACATGGTTTCTCCTTGCTGCTTATACACCTGCTGCTCACTCACTTATTGACATGGTTAGGCTCCAAAGACCAGGTCGTTATGCAAATATCAACGTTATGTGAAAATGGAAGATGACCACATCAGATCACAAAATGGAGGATGACTAGATCATTATATAACTGCCAAATTACATCATTACATAGCTGCCAAACTACTGAGAATCATGGTCCAGCCAGGTTGACACAGAATCTTAAACATCACAGGCAGCATTACTCTTGCCTTGCACCTCAGTGTTTGTTACTGCCAGAAGTACGTTGTTAATGCACAAAATAGAGAGTAGATTTTTTACTATTGTCATAAATGCAAAATGTCAAATAACGAGAGAGTCGATAAGTGAGGAATAGATGTAGTCATATGTGAGAGGAAAGAGATTTAAAAATGAACTGTGCAAAATGAAAACAGAACTTAATGATCTAGAAAATTCTGTTGTACATTCTAAGGACATGTGTCCTAGAATGTTCATCAAGGATGTGGTGATACAATCTTTTATTAAAGAGATTAAGCCTGTGACTAATGGATCTAACCAACTACCAAAGCAGAAAACCCATCAGCTGAGACTGAAGGGGACAGAGAGAGGTCAAAAGGAAAGAATGCTGTCTGCCTCTTGGAATTCTACAGGCAGGAAATAGGCCAAAGGAGCTACATCTCTTGTCCTCCAAGAAAAGAACAGGACCACCCCTGGAGAAGCTCAGAGATCAGTAACACTGTTGGAAGAGCACAGGAAACAGGGTCTTCTGGGTTTCAAAGAGTTAGATCTTTGCCAACTCAGTTCCAGAGTGTGAGGCTTCTGTTAAGGTGCGCCAGGGGGATGGGGCCACCACCCAAAACTGAGGGGGAGGGGCCTGCCATGCCCAAAGATCAGAAGAACAGGGTCTGTTGGGGCCAAGGAGGTAGGGTCGCCACTCAGATGGACTAGGAAAATCAGGCTGCCTAAAACCAAGGGTATGGGAGAAAGATGTGACGGTCTGCTCTCATAAAGATTTACAGCCTTGGAAACCCTATGGGATAGTTCTCCTCTGTCCTACAGGGTCTCTATGAGTTTGGGATTGACTCAGTGGCAGTGGGTTTGGTGTTTTAAAGCCGAGGAAGCAGAGTTGCCATCCCAGAGGGCCTGAAAGGTAGGGCTGAAGCCCAGGGCCAAGGGGCTTCCACCCAGAATCTCAGGGCATGGCCAACACCCAGAGTCTGGAGGATGAGGCCATTGCCCAGATGGTCTCAGAGAACAGAGGATTGTTTTCAAGACTTGAGAGCTAATGTAAATTGTTCTGCTGGGTTTTGGACTTGCTTGGTGCCCATTGTCCCTTCTTTCCCTTCAATTTCTCCCACTCGTAATGGAAATATCTACCTTGTGCCTGGTCCACCATTGGAAACAGATAACTTGTAGTCTAGATTTCACAGGTTCACGGATGAAGAGGAATTTTGCCCCGGGATGGAATGTGCCTAAAGTCTTGCCCATATCTGATTGAGATGATTCAGAAGATGAGATTTTGGATTTAGAGTTGATTTAAGACTTTGGGGATGATATAATGTGGTGAATGTGTTTTGCATGTGGGAAGGACATGAATTTTGGTTCCTCCAAAGGGTGGAATGTTATGGATTGAACCGTGTCCCCCCAAAAATATGTGTTGTAAATCCTAACCTTCATGCTTATGGTTATAATCCCATTTGGGAATGGATTGTCTTTGTTATGTTAATGAGACAGAATTAGTGTAGGACGTGTCTTAAATAATCTCTTTTGAGATATAAAAGATTAAACAAGCAGACTCAGAGCAGAGATGGGGAAAGAGAAATGCTAAACCGCATGAAGATCGCCCAGGAGCACAAGCTCAGAAGAGACAAGGACCTTCCTTCAGAGCTGACAGAGAAAGCCTTTTCCTAGAGCTGGCACCCTGAATTTCGACTTCTAGTCTAAACCATGAGAAATAAATTTCTATTTGTTAAAGCCACTCACTTGTGGTATTTCTGGTCTAGCAGCACTAAATAACTAAGACAAAGGGGTGGTCTCAAGGGGAAGGTGCTGGGTAGGATTGGATTTGAGGGTGCACCAGACAGAGGGAACAGCATGTATGAAGGCACAGAGGTGGGAGGAGACATGATAAGCTTGGGGACTTCAAGAGAGCCCCAACAGCTGGAGGACACAGAGAGATAATGGAGACTGCTGTGGCTTGAGGCGCGGGCCAAACCATGAAGGCCCCCAAGGTGTTCAAGACTTGAGTCTTCATCTTAGGAGCAAGGGCATGTTTTAAAAGGGTTCAAAGCAATGGGATAGGGGCAGTGCTAGTTCAGTAGAAGAATTTTTGCCTTCCATGCAGAAGACCGATCTTTGATTCCCGGCCAGCGCACCTCATGCACAGCCACCACCTATCTGTCAGTGGAGGCTTGTGTGTTGTTATGCTGAACATGTTTTAACGAAGCTTCCAGACTAAGATGGACTAGGAAGAATGGCTGGTGATCTACTTCTGAAAATTAGCCAATGAAAACCCTGTGGCTCACAACAGAATATTGTTTGATACAGTGCTGGAAGTTGAGCCCCCTAGGTTGGAAGGCACTACATAATGGCCACGACAATGGATGCGGACATGATCATGAAGATGGTGCAGGACGGGGCAATGTTTTGTTCTATTGTACATGTGGTTTCCATGAGTCAGACCCTACTTGACAGCAACTAACAACAACCACAACAGTACAAGGACCATTTAGGGGGTGGTAACTGAGTTAGTTTGCCTGGAATGAGGATTTTGTGTTGTAGAATATTGAGTAAGAAGGCAGTGGATGGCATTTAATACCAGGCTAGGAGCTTCTAGATTTTGTTCTGCAGACAATAAGGAATCATTTAAATAATGTGAATATATATGCTGTTTAAGGAGCCCTGGTAGTGCAGAGGTTAAGTGCTTGGCTGTTAACCGAAAGGTCAGCAGTGCTGCTAAACAAAAGGTTAGTAGTTCGAACCCACCAGCCGCTCCACGGGAGACAGATGTGGCAGTCTGCTTCTGTAAAGATTTACAGCCTTGGAAAACCTATGTGGGCAGTTCTACTCTGTCCTACAGGGTCACTATGAGTCAGGATTGGATCAACGGCAATAAGTTTGGTTATTTTTGTTTTTATATGCTATTTACTATGCTCTCACCACCTGCTGACCATCATGCTTAGCACATATGTTATCTTTTGAGGAAAAGAACATGATTGAACCCAGGTCTGCCTGATTCCAAATCCCATGTACTTTGATGAGTGGTTATACAGGTGTGCAGGGTGGACGAGATAAGGGAGAACTGACAGCAGAGTGAGCAGTTGTTAACAGTGCAAGTGAGGGAAAGAGAGGTAGGCTCAAGGGGATATGTGTAGAGCAGAATTGAGAAATGCAGACCTTGGTACTAAATAGCATTTTTTTATAACATGAAAACAGGATCAAGACACACTTGCCAACAGCTTTCCTCTAAGGCCACCATAGCAAGCATTTCATCATTACCTTGGGTTTGCAATATTTTCTCCAGCCACGATCGGTAATACACAACCTGGATCTGTCGGGCTGCCACCAAGGCCAGGCTTTTGCCTTACTTAAATGTCATGGAGTCATAGAAATGGCTGAATAAAATAAGCCAGTGGTATTTTCCTCTTGGATCTTCCAGTTCCTTCATTTGGGGCCCACCTTTCAGTTTACTGAGACCAAAAATATCTAACGCAGACACAGGAAGCCCAAAGCCTCTGCAGTCCCCAGGAGTCCTGCAAGTCTTGACAGCCAGACACAGTCAGGGGCACTGCTACAGGCCATAGCTGCCGTGGGTCACAGCCAACCTGTCACTCTGTGGGTGAAATAACAGTAGGCATGTTCAGAACTAACAGATACCTCTTTGCTATTCCCTTTGATTCATGCAAAGCAGCTTGTAAGGCGCCTTGTTGTAACTGTTGTTTTCTGTTACAGGCCTTGTTGGATGGCTCTGAATCTGTGGCATGTGTGGCAAGGGAGCATGGAGTCTCCTCAGGGTGGATTTCAGGCAGACCTCCCAAATCTCCCAAGATTGACGGATGGTTGGAGGAGTAGGGCTGGCTGAGAAAGTGCAGAGTGAGAGAGTGAGTGAATGAGTGGTTGCTGGGTGCCTGGAGCTAATGCTGACCCTGAGCTCAATGAATTGACATGGTGAACGGTGTGCCATTATGCTCCTGTCCACTAAGCGGGGCATGTGGTGGCGATACCTGTGAGCAGAGAAATGTGAACACTTTCCAACAGTCTATGACATTTCCCCCCACCTCTCATGTTTCTGGGATGGTTGTGTTTGCAAATTTGTTAGAAATCTGCATTGGAGTAATGAATAGTGAATATGCTGTCTCCAGTGCAATGGGAGTAATGTGACCTTAGTTATAGAGTCTCCCCATCATGCTCAGCAGATTCTTGGCTGGAAGTCCTTGAGTGGTACAAATAGTTAAGCACTCAAAACTAGCTGAAAGGTTGGCAGTTCAAACACATCCAAAGGTATCTTGGAAGACAGGCCTGGCAATCTGCTTCTGAGAGGTCACAGCCTTGAATGCCCTATGGAACAGTTCTACTCTGCACACATAGGGTCAACAGTGACTTACAGCAACAACAAGAGGCTGGTTAATGGATGTTGACCACAGAGATGGTGTCGAATGTGAGATCTTTGTATGCCTGGCACAATGGTTGTCTTATGCCTATAAGGAGATATTGAATAATTATTAGAATTAAGAATAAGTGAAACATTGAGGACAAACCATTTTTAGTTGTTTTAATTTCTGAAGTCCTTTATATTGCTCAAATCCTTTAAGAGTTAGGTGAAAAACTAGAAAGAATCTAAGAACAAGAGATACAAGAGAAAAAAATAAATGGAGCTGATAGCTTAGAAAATTTTTTCCATCCTTACAACCCCACCATATTATGTTGTTATTGTTAGCTGCTGTTGAGTCAGCCCCAACCCATGGAGACCCCATGCACAGCAGAAGGAAATGCTGCCTGGTCCTGAGCCATCCTCATGATGAGTTATGGGTTGGACTGTTGTGATCCATAGGTGTCTTAGGCTGGGTTCTCTAGAGAAGCAAAACCAGTAAAGCATATATATGTATATATATATATATATATAGAGAGAGAGAGAGAGAGAGAGACAGACAGACAGAGACAGAGACAGGAACAGAGACAGAGACAGAGAGAAAGATTTATATCAAGGAAATACATGGTTTTTAGAGGCTGGGTAATGTCCCAAGACCCTTACAGTCATCAATATGGGCCTGCCAAAGACTCCAAACAGCATCTGTATGTGCCACGGACACTTCAAGCACCACTGAATCAGCTGGATCATATGGCCCAAGTGGCAAAGCGGTTTGCACAGCCACCTGAACCTCTTTCATAGCCTTCTCTTGTCCTGGGCACCACTCAAAACTAGCAGCTTTTCAAGTCCCTTGATAAATAGGCTGGAGTAGCACAGCCAAATGAGGAATATACTGCCTCCAAAATCCAAAGAGGCCCACTAGGTGTTGTACCTCCTTTGTAGTTGTAGGCAGAGCCAAATGCAATAACTTTTCCTTCACTTTAGAAGGAATATCTCAACATGCCCCACACCACTGGACCCCTAGAAATTTCACTGAAGTGGAAGGTACCTGAATTTTTGTGGGATTAATTTCCCATCCTCTAGCATGCAAATGTTTTACCAGTAAGTTCAGAGTCATTGACACTTCTTCTTTACTAGGTCCAATCAGCATAATGTCATCAATGTAATGGACCAGTGTGACATCTTGTGGAAGGAAAGATGATTAAGGTCCCTGTGGACTAAATTATGACACAGGGCTGGAGAGTTGATGTAACCCTGAGGTAGGCAACTGAAGGTGTAATGCTGGCTTTGCCAGCTAAAGGCAAACTGCTTCTGATGGTCCTTCGATACAGGCATGGAGAGAAAGGCATTAGCCAGATCAATAGCTGCATACCAGGTACCAGGAGATGTATTAATTTGCTCAAGCAATGAGACTACATCTGGAACAGCAGCTGCAATTGAAGTCACTACCTGGTTAAGTTTTCGATAATTCACTGTAATTCTCCAAGATCCATCTGTTTTTTGCACAGGTCAAATAGGCAAGTTGAATAGGGATGTGGTGGGAATCACCACCCCTGCATTCTTCAAGTCCTTGATGGTGGCAGTAATCTCTGCAATCCCTCCAGGAATGTGGTATTGCTTTTTGTTTACTATTTTCCTAGATAGGGGCAGTTCCCGTGGCTTCCACTTGGCTTTTCCTATTATAATAGCCCTACTCCATTTGTCAGGGATCCAGTGTGGGGGTTCTACTGGTTGCTGAGTGCATCTATTCCAATTACGCATTCTGGAACGGGGAAATCACTACAGGATGGGTTCAGGGACCCACTGGACCTACAGTGAGACTGACATGAGCTAAGACTCCATTAACAACCTGACCTCCATATGTCCCCACACTGACTGGTGGGCTACAGTGATGTTCTGGATTTCCTGGAATTAGTGTCAGTTCAGGGCCAGTATCCAGTAATTACCGAAAAGTCCTTTTCCCCAGTGAATGGTCACTCTCGTAAAAGGCTGTAGATCCCTTTGGGGAAGGCTGGGAGAAAGATTAATGGTATAAGTTTTTGGCAGTGCATTGGATTCTTTCCTCAAGCAGACCCAGCGTCCCCTTCAATCAAGGAGTTGTGGACCTGTAAACTTGCTCAAGTCTAGGAGTTGATTGAGGGGCTGTGACTATTCTGGCGATTCAAGCTAGACTGCTGTTCACTTGACCTAGAATTCACGCACTTGTACCAGGGAAAAAAAACAAACCCATTGCTGTTGAGTCGATTCTGACTCATAGCGACCCTACAGCACAGAGTAGAACTACCTCGTAGAGTTTCCGAGGAGCTCCTGGTGGATTCGAACTGCCAACCTTTTGGTTAGCAGCTGTATCTCTTAACCACTACACCACCAGGGTTTCCTGCACCTGTACAGATCAATATTTAGTAGATTTCCTGTCTATTTCACTCCTAGGGACACCATGACTAAGTACCCAACACCATAAGTCCGTACATGTCAGACTATTCAGATTACTGCTTTGACTCTGCTGTCCATTATGGTAACCACACCCACCTTGTCTTTGTCAATTGAGTGCTACCACTTGTTGCCTACCACCAGGGGCTCAAATCAGCCCCGTTGTAGTTAGGTGTCTTAATTCAGTTAGGGAAATTCCCACTGTCAAAGCTGACTTACATAAAATAGCAATCACAGCAGTCTTCAAGGATGCTGGGGCTCCCTCCACAAATTTGTTTCTCACCATTGTGGTAAAAGGTGTGTCCTCTGGGTACTCCAAGTGTGGGTCTGTGAGTCTAACCTGATAAATCCACTCTAGAACGCCAATTTCCCTAAGCCTTTGGATACCTTCTTCTGTGGTATACCAAGGCAGGTCTGGTACTTCAGTCTGATTTAGTGTAGGCCATTGTTCAATCCATGCTTTAGCAACCCTACCAAATAAACTATTAGAGCCTTTCCTAACTTCTCGAGCTGAAACACTGAATGAAGAATCTGTGCTTAGTGAGCCCATATCAATGAACTCAGACTGATCCATCTTTACGTTCCTTGCACCATTGTCCCACACCCTTAATAGCCATTCCCACACATACTCCCCTGGTTTCTGTTTGTACATATTAGAAAAGTCAAGCAGTTCTTTCAGAGTGTAGCGTACCTCCTCCTAGGTTACACTTTGTACTTTACCTTTTGGGGTTTGCTAGGACTTAAGTCTAGTTATAGGTCTAGAAGTCAAAATTTGTGGGGAAATGTTTTGAGAACATTCAGCAGTGTCTTGTAAAGTGTCTGCCTCAGGCAATGTCCCAGGCAATGACTCAGACGAAGGTGCTTTAGAGGCAGCTGGATTAATCTCATTAGATGGGAGTGGAGGGGTTAATGGTTCTTTTGTAGGAGTGATTCAATGGAATTTAGGGCTCTGTGTCTCCAGCTTCCTGATTATCTGCCTATATGTCCCCATTCCAGGTTTCAGGATCCCAATTCTTCCCAATCGATTCCCTCACTTTAACTTCAGACACCTCTTAAGATTGGCAGTTGAGTTGGCGTTGTAATTCAGCCGCTCTTACAACAAGACTCTGACTTTGGTTTTCAGCAATATCAGCTCTGTTACTGCAAGAAATAAGGCTTTCTTTCAAAGCACAAGTGGAAACTTTGAGGTCATTTATGCAGCACTTGAGCTTTGACTCTGAAGCCCTGAGCTCATCTCTTTCTTTCACTAGTTTGTCTAACGAAAGTACGACAAACCAACCAGCCTCCCTATACTTCTCATTATGACAAAATTGTAGAAAGGTATCATCCATGCAGTCACTCAGAGCCTCGCCTTTCACCAATACCTGATCTATTGGTGATGATGTTTTGCATATTTGAATTTCCACCTCACACCATGGATTAGCAGCGCCTTCTTTACTACTGGAAGCAGAGTCATCAACATCATTAAGACTAACCAGACCTGAGAACCAATTTAGAAAATTCATCCTTACGATTTTGTTTCTCTAGAACCACTCTCAGTACCAAATGTCTTAGGCTGGGGCTTCTCTAGAGAAGCAAAACCAGTGACGTGTATATATATAATATATATATTACATCTGAATATAATATATATACTACATATGCATTTTATATATATATATTATATATGTATATGTATAGAGAGAAAGAGAGAGAGAGAGTTATCTCAAGGAAATGGCTCACGCCGTTGTAGAGGCTGGTAAGTCCCAAGTCCATCGGTCAGGCATCAGGCTGGAGGTTCTCCTGACTCATATAGGTGCAGGGGCTGAGAAACCCAAGATCAGCAGGTAGGATGGCAGGCTGCTGGCCCAAGTCCCAAGAACTCGGGGTCAGAGGCTGACAGGCCAAATGCAGGATCCAGACAGAACAAAAGCCAGTTAACTGTGCCAGGAAGTCCACATATATTGGATGCAGGCCACACTCCCAAGGAAACTCCCTTTCAACTGATTGGCTACGCACAGCAGATCCCATCACGGAGGTGATCACATTATATCAGATCTCACCATGGAGGTGATGACATCATTATACAATTGCCATAACACTGAGAATCTTAGCCCAGCCAGTTTGACACACAATGTTAATGATCACAAGGGTCTACACTGCCAGGCAATGGCTTAGGGAAGCAGGATGGGCACTGCCAGCTGGTGAAGAAAGTCCTAAGGTGTTTGTATTAGTCAGGACTCTTGGCTGAAACTGATTGGAACCAAACTCCAATCAGCTCAAAGAAGAATGGCAATGTATTAGCTTGTGTAAAGTCCAAGATAATAGAAGAGTAACTGGAAAGGCTTCTGCTTGACTAGATCCAGGTGCTCAGTGTCCACAGGAATCCGTCTCTCGTCACATAAGTTGTACTTCCCTCCGTTTTATTTTCAGGCAAATCTCTACCCAGGTGGTGACAGCAATGGCCACAGAAGTTTGAGTTTTTATTCCAGTAGCCCTGTACCTAGGGGGGAAAGCGTGCCTCTGTGCAGAGCTCTAGCAGAAGTTCTAGGGAATGCGCTTGTTGGCCATGCTTGGGCCAGTGTCCTTTCTTGAAGTGGTCATGACAGTTCTGTGGTTCTCTGGCCAGGCCAGGGTCAATGTCCACTCTTGGGACTAAAGGTGAAGATCCATTTTCCCCACCAGAAACATACAGACTGAGGGGGGAGAGAGAGTGGTTCCCTGAAGAAAAACAGGTTGCCATTATCAAAGAGGAAACTCTGGTGGCATAGTGGTTAAGGGCTACGGCTGCTAATCAAAAAGGTGGCAGTTAGAACCCGCCAGGTGCTCCTTGGAAACTCTGTGGGGCAGTTCTACTCTGTTCTATAGGGTCACTATGAGTTGGAATCGACTCGACGGGAATGAGTTTTTCATTAAAGAAGGGGAAAGGGACACTGGGCAGCAAGAATAACAGGTGTGTACTACAGTGGTCCTGTCCATGGAATCCAGTCTGTCCACACAGTCCAGTCATCTCCCATTCTCCACACCTGCAGCCAACGACCAGGGTTGGCCTCAGCCACAACATCCCCACTCACCAGTGACTTTCCTCCCTTCCATTTCTTAAGGCTGTTTCTTGTTTTAAGTAGTTTTTTTTAATTCTAAAAGTAAATGATCATTTAAAAAATTAAATAGAAATAATATTATAAAATGAAACAGAAAGTCTTCCTCCCCAGCTCTCTAAGTATCAGTCCCAAGGCCCTATTGCTGTTAGGTGCTGTCAAGTCAGTTCTGACTCATAGAGACCCCACGTACAACAGAATAAAATAGTGACCTATCCTGCGGCATCCTCAAAATCGTTGCTATGCTTGAGCCCATTGTTGCAGCTACTGTGTCAATTCATCTTGTTGAGGGTCTTCCTCTTCTTCGCTGACCCTCTACTTTACCAAGCATGTTGTCTTTCTCCAGGGACTGATTCCTCCTGATAACATGTCCAAAGTATGTGAGACGCAGTCTCACCATCCTTGCTTCTAAAGAGCATTCTGATTGTACTTCTTCCAAGACAGATTTGTTTGTTCTTTCGGCAGTCCATGGTATATTCAGTATTCTTCCCCAACACTATAGTTCAAAGGCATCAATTCTTCTTCGGTCTTCCTTATTCATCATCCAGCTTTTGCATGAATATGAGGTGACTGAAAACACCATGGCTTAGGTCAGGCGCACCTTAGTCCTCAAGGTGACGTCTTTACTTTTTAATACTTGAAAGCGGTCTTTTGCAGCAGATTTGCCCAGTGCAATGCGTCTTTTGATTTCTTGACTGCTGCTTCCATGGATGTTGATTGTGGATCCGAGTAAAATGAAATCCTTGACAACTTCTATCTTTTCTCTGTTTATCATGATGTTACTTAATGGTCCAGTTGTGAGGATTTTTGTTTTCTTTATGTTGAGGTATAATACATACTGAAGGCTGTGGTCTTTGATCTTCATCAGTAAGTGCTTCAAATCCTCTTCACTTTCAGCAAGCAAGGTTGTGTCATCTGCATAACACGGGTTGTTACTGAGTCTTCCTCCAATCCTGATGCCCCGTTCTTCTTCACATAGTCCAGCTTCTCAGATTATTTGCTCAGCATACTGATTGAATAAATATGGTGAAAGGATACAACACTTGACACAGACCTTTTCTGACTTTAAACCACTAGTATCCCCTTGTTCTGTTTGAACGACTGCCTCTTGATCTATGTACAGGTTCCTCATGAGCACAATTAAGTGTTCTGGAATTCCATTCTTTGCAATGTTACCCATAATTTGTTATGATTCACAGTGTCGAATGCCTTTTACATAGTCAATAAAACACAGATAAACATCTTTCTGGTATTCTCTGCTTTCAGCCAGGATCCATCTGACATCAGCAATAATATCCCCGGTTCCACGTCCTCTTCTGAATCCAGCCTGAACTTCTGGCAGTTCCTTGTTGATATACTGCTGCAGCCACTTTTAAATAATCTTCAGCAAAATTTTTCTTGCCTGTGATATTAATGATATTGTTGGATAATTTCTGCATTCAGTTGGATCACCTTTCTTGGGAATAGGCATAAATACAGATCTCTTCCCATCTGTTGGCCAGGTAGTTGTCTTCCAAATTTCTTGGCATAGATGAGTAGGTACTTCCAGTGCTGCATCTGTTTGTTGAAACATCTCAGTTGGTATTCTGTCAATTCCTGGAGCCCTGTTTTTCACCAACACCTTCAGTGCAGCTTGGACTTCTTCCTTCAGTACCATTGGTTCTTGGTCATACCTCCTGAAATGGTTGAACGTCCACTGATTCTTTCTGGTATAGTGACTCTGTGTATTCCTTCCATCTGCTTTTGACACTTCCTGCGTTGTTTAATATTTTCCCCATAGAATCCTTCAATATTGCAACTCCAGGCTTGAAGTTTTTCTTCAATTCTTTCAGCTTGAGAAATGCCCAGCGTGTTCTTCCCGTTTGCTTTTCTATCTCCAGATCTTTGCACATGTTATTATAATGTTTTACTTTGTCTTCTTGAGCTGCCATTTGAAATCTTCTGTTCACCTCTTTGACTTCATCATTTCTTCCTTTTGCTTTAGCTACTTGATGTTCAAGGGCAATTTTCAGAGTCTCTTCTGACATCCATTTTCATCTTTTTGTTCGTTCCTGTCTTTTTAATGACCTCTTGCTTTCTTCATGTATGATGTCCTTGATGTCATTCCATAACTTGTTTGGTCTTCGGTCATTAGTGTTCAAGTGTCAAATCTATTCTTGAGATTCTCTAAATTCAGGTAGGATATACACCCAAGGCCTTGGGGTGACCAAGATAGTATAGAGTTCTAGACAATTTCTCTTTATAAAAAATATCCATGTAACTATATATTTATATATCTGTATGAATCTGTATTTTTTAAAATTTCTTTTTTAATAAGTTGTTTCATATTATGCATATTGCTTCTCAACTTGCTGTTTTCACTTTTAACAATACCCTTGGCATCTTTCCATATCAGCACACAAAGAGTTTTTTTTTTAATCAGCTGAATAATATCCCATAAAAGAGATGTACTACCATTTATTTAACCATTCCCCATGTTCAAGGACATTTGTGCTATATTAATGATTGTATTTCACACAGTTCCGTACATATAGCTGAACATTGCCGTACATACAGCTTAGGGTACTTTTCCCAGTATATCTGTAGGCTAAATGCCTAGAAGTGAAATTGTTTGTTCAAAGGATATATGCATTTTAACTTTTGATAGTTATTAACAAATTGACTAGAAGATTCCACATCAATTTCCATTCATACCAACAGCATTGAGAGTACAAATTCCCCCACCCTCTGTCACTACTGGGTATCTTCCGATGTTTCATCTTGGTTAATCCATTACATGAAAATGGTGTATCATTTTTTTAAATTGTAGTAGAATATATATAACAACACATGTGCCATTTCCACTATTTTTATGTGTACAGTTTTAGTGGCATTAATTATGTTCACCATGTTGTGTAACCATTACCACTATTTCCAAATCCTTTCATCACCCTGACCTCAGTACCCTTTAAGCAATAACTCCCCATTTCTGTATCACTGTTTTTATTTGTATTTTAAAATTAGGAATGAGGTTGAATATCTTTTAAAACATGTAGCCATTTCTATGGATTTAAATTCTGTGTTTTCTACCCACATTAAAATATTAACCGTCAGATACCTACATACTGTCTTTTGTCCCTGAGGGTTCATTTAATCCTGGCCGTAATTTGAGACTTGTAGATTCATTGATTCACGGAATGTTAGAGGTGGAAAAACTCCTGAGATCATTCCAAAAACAGTCTCAATTTCAGCTGAAGAAACTGAGGCCCAGGGAAGCAACATGAATTATCCAAGGCTATTAGAGACTGAGCCAATGCCAGAACCCATGCTGCCTGAGGTATTACTCAGGTATTTTACCCTGCTGTTTATAAAATGAGAGGCCTGTCTTGGAAATTTAAACCATTCATTTTAATCTATTAGCACCCCAAAGAGCTTCTTATAACTGCCACCGACCCAATGAGCCAGCTTCCCCAAGCAGTGTTTCACTTAATACTGTATTTTATTATAGTTCCACCATCCTGAGACGGGATCTTTGTGGAGAACGTTAAACGCCTCTTACAGCCCAGCACTCAAACTTTCTGCTTGTTGGTGGCAGCTCAGGCAACGTCAACTCAAGACAAATCAAGTGAGATCAATCAGCAGTCTCACCTCTGCCATTACTTACAGTTTTCCTGGGTGGCTTAATGAAATTTACAGGAGAAAATATTCTTAAATTCAGTATTATATTCTCATACCTCCACAGAGCTATCCCAAATTCCTCATGAAATCATACTCATTTAATTTCAGTCTTGGAATTAGAATTTTATCTTCCTTGCATTCCTTCTTGTTGGGTGCCCTCAAGTTGATTTTGACACATAGCGACCCCATGTGACAGAGAAGAACTGATTCGTAAGGTTTTCTTGGCTGTAACCTTTACAGAAGCAGATTACTAGGTCTTTCTCCCAAGAAACCGCTGTGTGGGTTCCAACCATCAGCCTTTTGGTTAGCAGCCAAGCTCTTAATCATTGCACCACCAGGGCTCCTTTTTGCATTCCTTAAAGGACCCTTAAATAATTAGTAAAATCTGAGTTTTAGTCATTAGAGGAATTTAAAAATGAGAATTGGTCTGTGACAGGCTTTTATCTAGGAAACCCTAAGTGCGGTGGCCCCAGTCATTACTGTTTCCACTATATCATGCTGATTTTTTTCACCTCAGAATTACTGTCCTTATAATTTAGATGTGTCTGGATCTTCTCTTCTTAAACTAGGTTTTTTTTTTTTTTCATATTTAAAGAACTTACAACCAACAATGATACACTATTTTACCAGCTATAAAGTTATTGATATAATTTTCCAATTGATAGAAAAGACCTAAGACTTTGAAGACAAGAATTAAAAAAATGAAAATGACTGGCAATTTAATTGTTAAGCTACATGTTGCCAAGTCATTCATATTAGGAATAAAAAAAAAATGATATTCAAATATAAGAAAAAGAAAAAATTGACTATTGCCCTGAGATAATCTTTAAACCTTAAACCAAAAATATCCCCTGAAGTCTTAAAAGCAAACAATAGTTTAGCTTAACTAGTAAAAAAAAGTCTGCCTTGAGTGTTATGCCCTTTTAAGAACTATCTATATGGGATCAAACTGACAACACTAACTCGAAAGATTAGATACGAAACTTAGGGGGCAGTGAGTTTATGTTAACGGGGGAGGAACAACTCAGAAAAGGAGGGTGAGAACGACTGCACAACTCGAAGAATGGAATCAGTGTCACTGAACCGTCCATGTAGAAACTGTTGAATTGGTGTCTGTTTTGCTGTGTATATTCTCAACAATAACAAAATTTAAAAAAATGGAAATTTGGATAATTACTAGCTAATAATCATGTTAGTAAAAAAAAAAAGGCAACTTAAAAATAGGGAGATAAAACAGCGCTATAAAGTAAAAAAAAAAAAAGGGGTGGGGGAAGCATCAGTGTTACATCCTGAATCAAAAATAAAAGAGATAAGTGCGCTGAACAATAAATAAAATTTCAAATAAAAACCTCCCTGATAAAATGAAAATCACCATTTCTAAATGAGTGGTTTTCTCTCTTTGATATATTTTATTAGCTCAATAAATAATCTACAAAAGTGAAATAAAATCAATCTCTAAGCATTACGGAAAATTGAAGAGGAACCTGTGGGCATTTTCTGTCCTCATAAAGGTGGAGATGACTTTTTCCTCATCTTTTTGTCTCCAGCAGCTGGCCCCATCCTTGGCACACAGTACATAGAGTTGGCGTAAGGATTAAATTAGTTAATATATAAAGCATGCATACCAGTGCCTGACATATACAATAATAATTGCTAACAATTTTATATCACTTACTCTGTGTATTGAATATACCATGGACTGCCAAAAAAAAATGAACAAATGTGTCTTGGAAGAAGTATAGCCAGAGTGTTCCTTAGAAGCAAGGATGGCAAGACCACGTCTCACATATTTTGGACATGTTGTCAGGAGGGATCAGTCCCTGGAGAAGGACATCATGCTTGGTAGAGGGTCAGTGAAAAAGAGGAAGACCCTCAATGAGACGGATTGACACGGGGGCTGCAACAACGGGCTCAAGCGTAACAATGATTGTGAGGATGGCGTAGGACCAGGCAGTGTTTTGTTCTGTTGTACATAGGGTCACTATGAGTCAGAATCGACTTGTTGGCACCTAACAACAGCAACTACATATATAGTAAAAACCCATTGCCACGGAGTTGATTCTGACTTATAGCGGCCCTATAGGACAGAGTACAACTGCCCCATAGAGTTTCCAAGGCTGTAAATCTTTATGGAAGCAGACTGCCAAGTCTTTCTCCCATGGAGTGGCTGGTGGGTTCGAACTGCCCACTTTTGTTGTTGTTGTTGAATGCTTCACCCTTGTGCCACCAAAACTCCTTTCCATTTGATTCGGCTTTTATGATTATGTGATACTTACTTCGTAACACAGATGGCTATGTTTTTATAGTGGCTGTCTAAATTGTTGATTAACTATTGCCCACTGTGCTGTGATTCAGCAAGGAAAGGAGTTTCAGGAGTGTGGAAGCTAATCAGTCTAAGCAGGAATTGCTGCTACTTTGTGGGAAGTTTGGCAAAATTTTTGGTGGTAGGATGTATGTTTACACTTTGAAAACACAGTTGTACCTAGAAGGAGTGAATATTTGACCTATAATTTTTCAAGAACTAAGTGTCACAGAAGGAGCCCAGGTGGTGCAGTGGTTAAAGCCCTCGGCTGCTAACCAAAAGATCAGCAGTTCTGACTCACCAGCCACTCAGTGGGAGAAAGATCTGGCAGTCTGCTTCTGTAAAGATTACAGCCTTAGAAACCCTATGCGGCACTTCTACCCTGTCCTGTAGGGTCACTATGAGTGGGAATCTACTCAACCACAACAGGTTAAATGTCACACAGAGCGGTGATTAGGAAATAAAAAGTCTCCTACCTCTGCGCAATTTGGTGCAAATTTCTTGTCTTTGGACCTCAGTTTGCTTCTCTGTAAAATGGGTGGAGAATAACTCCTGTCCAGATGATTCCGGATTGTTATGAGGATCAGATCACTTTAACAGACAAAATCTACTCATTAGAAGAGCTTAAAACACCAGGCAGATGGCAGCTATTGCTTTTTTGTTGTAAGTGCTGTTGTTACTTTTATTTATGATTCTATTTATTTACATCGAATCTAAATGCAATTTAGAATATTACCTTGGGTTCAACCCAGCAGAAAACAGTGTACTTGGGGCAATGCTTGGGTCTTTCCATATTAAAAAGTGCTCATCATTGATTTGCTTGTGTCGGATTTTCTGAGTCAGTCGAATGTTTATTTAGACTTTCTCTCCCACTCTGATTCTTACCCTGCTGGATTAAAGCCTGTGGTGGCCAGGGTTTTTGAAGCGAGGGCCACACAGTAGTTTCTGACTGAACATCTGGGCCTCCCTGCCCCAGGCTGCTCCCGTCTGCCGCACACAAATCATGGCACTGCCTCAGGGTATTGACCCTTTGCCTGCCGCTTCATTTTGTCTTTTCCTCTGTTTATGAGCCGGAGTTTGTCTGTCACTGGCAGGCAGATACCATTCTTGGAAGTCGTAATTATTTCTCCTTAAGTAAATGGATTACACTGAAAACTCAGAGGAATTCAAATTGTAACCTAGGTGTTAATATGGCTTCATCGGTGCTCAGTTACCTGAACTGCTTGCCATTTTAGCCGAGGGCGCGGATGCTCCCTGGGAACAGCAAAGCACCGTGATGTCCCTTCCATGTTAGCATCTGCTCACACACACTGTTGCTACACAGCAGTATGAAGAAGGCAGGCAAAAAGTCGTCATTTTACATCACCCTAAATCTTAATAGGAGCCCTGGTGGCGCAGTGGTTAAGCATTCACCGGCTATCCAAAAGGTCGGCAGTTTGAATCCACCAGCCGCTCCTTGGAAACCGGGCAGATCTACTCTGTCCTGTAGGGTCGTTATGAGTCGGAGTCCACTCGACAGCAACATGGTCAATCTCAATTACCAGTTTGGAGCTTGTAGTTTTTCAGGGCAGAGATTATCTTGAAGTTTACCTTAAAATTTTTTTTTCACGAAGCAAATGAATTGTATTGGGCGAAAAATTTTTGTCCTCGTAAACTTTTCATCACGCACTTGCTACGTGTTTGCAAACCATTGATGTGCTAACTATATTTTTATAGCATTTACTGTGTATAAAAACCAAGCCAATTGCCCTGGAGTTGACTGATTCATGGTGATCCCATGTGTGTCAGAGTAGAACTGCGTGCCATACTGTTTTTTTTTTTTAGTTTTGTATTTATGTTAACGTGTATTAGAAAAATATACGACTATCACATTCCACCCATGATTTCACAGTTATGTATAAAACCAATTGAAATAAGTAGCTGTCGAGTGGATGCCGACTCATGGCGACCCCATGTGTGTCAGAGCAGAACTGTGCTCCACAGGGTTTTCAATGGCTGATTTTTCAGATGTAGATTGCCAGGACTTTCTTCCAGAGATACCTCTGGGTGGACTCGAACCTCCATCCTTGTGGTTAGCAGCCAAGGACATTAACCATTTGCACCACCCAGGGACTCCGTACTGTGTATACTATTCGTGTTATGAAGTTCATAGAAACTACTTGTTTATTTAAACAGGTATGTGCATTTCACCTCCATAATTAGACAGAAGCTGCCTGAGTTTCAGTGGTTATTAGAATATATCCCTGTCTGTCCCCCTCACCCCCCGACCCCCGTCCGCAATCCTACGGCATGTGGCTAGAGTGGTATCTCCAAAATACAAACTGGATTCTCTTCTCGAAAATCCTTCAAGGTCATTTCATCACCTTCAGCTTCCTCCAGCCTCTTAGGCCCTTCTTCCTGTCCACACTTCCTCATTTTCCACCCTTCCCCACTGGCACCTGGGCTCCTGTCACGCCAAACAATTTGCAATTACAGAGGGATTTATGAGCTATCAGAGCCCTGTCTGAGCCCCGCAGTTCCTACATCGGGAAAGTCTTTCCCTCCGTGCCCCCTCCCTTATATGTATTTGAAAATGCAACACGCAGGTCATTTTTCAGGGTGGTCTTTCTGGTTAACCACCATGTCCTGCCCCACCCTTCCTCTGGGGCCCCAAAGAGCCCTATGGGCCGTGGCACCCTTGGTTGCTGTCCTTGTGTATTTACATAGTTTCTCCCTCCTCATCCTGGGAGATTCCTGACATCACACGTGGTTTGGTGTAACCACTGAGAGCCTGAAGCTTCAGCTGAAAATCACAAGCAGTTCAGATAACTGTGTGCCCAATGAAGCCACATTAACACTTACGTTATAATTTGAATTCCTCTGAATTTTCAGTGTAATCCATTTATTTGAGGGTAAATAATTCCTATTTCCAAAAAGCCCAGCACCTAACACACTCCGTGACCCATATTAGGCCCTTAATAAATGGTTTTTATGTATTTCTTGAGGAGGACTGGTAGCACAATGGTTAAGAGCTCCTCTGCTAACTAAAAGGCCCAAGATTGGAACCCAACCTCAGAATTGACTCAACAGCAATGGGTTTGGGTTTTTTGATTTTTGGATTTTTTTTTTTTTTTTTTCTGGTTATGGGTTAGGCTGGTCTAAGCCCTGGGGATACAGCCTTGAGAAAAACAAGTCCCCTATATGGAGTTTGAATTTTAGTGGGAAGAAACAAAAATAGATGCAATAATAAATATGAACTACATCAGATGGTGGTGATAAATACCACAAAGAAACAGAAAGCAAGATAAGGAGGCAGAAAGTGGCAATGGATGGAGAGGGTGGGAGTGGTGGTATGTGGTCAGGGAAGGACTTTCTGCCATTGACAGAAACCTGGAGAAAGACAGAACAAGCCATCTGGATATCTGCAAAGTTTCCCAACAGCAGAAAGAATCCATGCAAAGTCCCTGAGGCAGGAACGTTGCTGGCTGGGCTTGAGAATCAGCAAGGAGACCGGTATACTGAAGCACAAAAGTGAAAAAGAATAAGGGAGTGTGAGGAGATGAAGCTGCCCCAGGACTTCAGTGTCCTTCAGAGAGAGATGGGAAGCCAGGCAAGTGTTTGGACTGAGGAGGGCACGACCTGACAACAGTGTGGAGAATAGACTGTTGGGCTGTAGGATGGAAGTAGGGAAATCCTTAGGAGGCTTTTGTGGTAATTCAGGCAAGAGAAGATGGTGGCTTGGATGAGGGTCATAGTGGGAAAAGTGAGAAGGGGTAGGGTTCTGAGAGTATATTCCAAAGGCAATGCCTAGAGAGTTTTCTGAAGGATTGAAAGTACAGCTTTACAGAAACAGAGGTGAGGATAACTGTTATGGATAACTGATATTTCCTGAATCCTGTATAAAATGTGGATAAATGCATCTTTAATAAAATTATATGCAAATTTGGTAACATATAATCTAAGTAGAAGAGTATGCTTGTTATACAGATACAACTTCAAGACCAATCATCTACCCTTCTCTTCCAACCAGATAGTCTTCCTTAAGTTCCCCCTACAAGGAAATTCTGGAGTCCCCAGTGTAGGGGGCTCATTCTTGTGACCCCTATGTCCCTTTCCCATATCTGCAATAATATCAAATGTAGATGACAAATTATATTTTCCATTAAAAATTACTACCCAAATCAGTGTACTAGAGTTTCGGTGAGAATGTTCTCTTTTTTGAAAATTAGCTTAGAATAGTATAATCTCATTATTTCAGGAAAAGGGAGGCTATCTGAATTACAGAATTATTTTAAAAGAAACAGAACTGTGTTCCTTACTTTTGATTATCTCTATCAGTGTGTTTCAAACCTTAAGGTGCACACAGGTCACCTGTGATTCTGAATGAGCAGGTCTGCGGTGGAATCGACATTCTGCGTTTCTAACAAGCCCCCAGGTAATGCTATTGCTAAAGGTCTGTGGACTGCATTTTAAGTTGCAGAGACTTACAGGCTAAGAAACTAGGCTAAGAAAAGATTGGCTAGGAGACTAGAACAATTTTAATAAATAGATTCTCAAAAACCAACCAGTTGGCATCCAGTTGATTCAGACTCATGGTGACCCCATGAACGTAAGAGTGGAACTGTGCTCCATAAGGTGTCTGATTTTGCAGAAGTAGATAGCCAGGACTTTATTCCAAGACATCTCAGGATGGTCTTGAACCTCTAATCTTTCAGTTAGCAGCTGATTGCGTTAACCGTTTGCCCCACCCAGGGACACCAGGAAATAGATCCCAGTTGCCGTCAGTTGAACTTGACTTACGGTGACTCTATAGGACAGAGTAGAACTGCCCCATAGGGTTTCCAAGGCTGTAATCTTTACGGAAGCAGACTGCCACATCGTTATCCCTAGGAGCAGCTGGTGGGTTTGAACTGCTGATGTTCTGGTTAGCAGTCAAGTGCTTTAACCACTGTGCCACCAGAGCTCCTTCCTCGCATATAGTGTTGTTATTGTTACGTGCCATCAAGTCGATTCCAACTCAAAGTGACCCTATGTACAGCAGAACGAAACAATGCCGAGTCCTGTGTTATCCTCACAATCCTTGCTATGCTTGAGGCCATTGTTGCAGCCACTGTGTCAATCCATCTTGTTGAGGGTCTTCCTCTTTTTCGCTGACCCTCTACTTTACAAAGCATGATGTCTTTCTCCAGGGACTGATCCCTCCTGATAACATGTCCAAAGTATGTGAGATGTAGTCTCACCATCCTTGCCTGTAAGGAGCATTCTGGCTGTACTTCTTCCAAGACAGATTTGTTCATTCTTTTGGCAATCCATATATTCAATATTTTTCACCGACACCACAATTCAAAGGCATCAGTTCTTCTTCAGTCTTCCTTATTCATTGTCCAGCTTTTGCATGCATATGAGGTGATTAAAAACACCATGGCTTGGGGCAGGCACACCTTAGTCTTCAAAGTAACATCTTTGTTTTTTTAACACTTTAAAGAGGTCTTTTGCAGCAGATTTGCCCAATGCAATGTGTCTTTTGATTTCCTGACTATTGCTTCCATGGGTGTTGATTGTGGATCCAAGTAAAATGAAATCCTTGACAACGTCAGTCTTTTCTCCATTTATCATGATATTTCTTATTGATCCAGTTGTGAGAATTTTTGTTTTCTTTATGTTGAGGTGTAATTCATACTGAAGGCTATGGGCTTTGATCTTCATCAGTAAGTGCTTCAAGTCCTCTTCACTTTCAGTAAGCAAGGTTGTGTCATCTGCATAATGCAGAATGTTAATGAGCTTTCCTCCAATCCTGATGCTCCGCTCTTCTTCACTTTGTAGTTACTTAACAAATATTGGTTGAATGAAAAAATGACTGACAGCACAAAAGGCTGTCATTGAGGGTGTATCACTGATGGAGATTAGTGAGGAAGGGCTCAAGTCCATTGTCATTACATCTGATTCTACCTACAAATGTTCAACTATTTTTGGAAAATTGAATACCAGAGTTGCTAATAAATTACAATATTGTCAGAGTAATAGAGCTTTCTCACCTTATCAATGTCGGTGTAAATACTCACAGACTACATGTTAGAAGCAGGAAAGGAGAGAGGAAAAACCTTAAATAACCATTATTGTTGATTCTCTACCCTCCTTCTCTCCTAATTTTCCCTTTGTAAGAAAGTCTGTGCCACTTTGAACTGGTGGGATATTTGTTTCACATTAAAGATTTTTTAAGTGACTCAGCTATAGTCCGCAAGCATTAGCCTAAACCAAAGCTTGGCCTTTTTCTGTAAAGGGCCAGATAGTAAATATTTCAGGCTTTTAGGCTAAAGTATGGTCTTTGTCACAACTTTTCTGCTGTTGTAGCAGGAAAGCAGATGTAGACAATAAGTAAACAAATGGGTGTGGTTGTGCTGCAACAAAACTTTATTTTTACAAACAGATCTGCCAGGTTTGGCACATGGGCTATAGCTGGCCAACCCCTGGCCGAAACCAAAGTTATATATTTCTAGATGTGAGCCCTTGAGGATATTAGCTGTATCTAACATATCACAGGTACAAAGGAATATCGGTTGAATAACTATAACTATATATATGAGTTGTGTATTTTATATTAGATGCTATCAATCAGGGGTGGAAAGACTGGGGCTGTGGGCTTTTCATGGCCCAGGGATACAGAGGTTCTGGAACTCAGCTGTAAAAGTCTTATAGCCAGGAAGGTAACATTCACCTCATTAATCCTAAAACACATTTCTTTATAATTTAACATTTTTCATGTCAGGCTATGTCTTACAAATGTATCAGAAGCACGTTTCCTTTTTAAGCCGTTGACATCAAGTCGATTCTGACTCATAGCAACCATATAGGGAAGAGTAGAACTGCCCATAGGGTTTCCAAGGAGTGGCTCCTGGAATCAAACTGCTGACCTTTTAGTTAGCAGCCAAACTCTTAACCACTAAGCTACCAGGGCTTTGTTTCCTTTTTTTCAGTGGTGCACAAAATAACGGTGTGTCTTACAATTGGTGGCATCGTGGATTCAAAGAAATACAGTATTTCTCACTCGGATTTCCAGATTAAAGAGTAATTGAACAAAATATTTACTTAGTAAGAACTATGTTGTCCTGATGGTGCAACGCTGGGCTGCTAATCAAAAGGTCAGCGGTTCAAACCCACTTGCTGCTCTTCGGGAGAAAGATGTGGCAGTTTGCTTCCGTAAACATTTATAGCCTGGAAAACCCTATGGGACAGTTCTACTCTGTCGTATAGGATCGCTATAAGTTGGAACCAACTCGATGGCATCTAACAACAACATGTTGTCTATGATGTAGAAATTTCAAGGGCTGATGAAGCTAATAGTATCAGTATCTTAAGCGCAAAGGCTATTATTGTTGGCTGTAACTTTCAAGCAACATGAACTGAATGACAGACACTGAAAAGCGAAGTGGGGTTTCATGTTTTGAGCCATAGCAGATTTAAGAAGGGTTCTATAAATAGTGTCTTCTTTAACCTAGAGAATCAAACATTTATTGAATCAGAAATGATCAGTAAAAGTACAATTTTAAATCATTAGGTTCTCTTTTGGAGTAGCTGTAAGAAAGGTAAAGAGGAAGACATTCCTGCAGATCAGGACACATATTCCTTTTTCAGGGTGACAGGTATATTGCTTTTCAAATATTTGGTTTTTTTCCCAAGATGTGTTAGAACAGGAGAAAAGCAATTAAACATTGACTCAATCCTAGAAATATTTATTGAGCACCTATTGTGAGTAGGTATGAGTTAAATGAAGCTAAAGCTGAGCAGGATTGGGATTCCTGGTGGTGAGCCTGGCCCTCTAATTCTTTACAGTGGAGAAAATGGGATGTTCAATAGACTTTTAATTCCTGTTTAATTCTTTAGACCCCATGAGATGGCACATTCCATCGGTTGTGTATGCTAGGAGATTTGTGGCTGATATTTTGTAGGCTTTGTTCTCTCTCTGAGGTCCCTGGGTGGTGCAAACCATTTGTGCTCAGCTGCTAACCGAAAGGTTGGCGGGTCGAATCCACTTAACAGCACCACAGAAGAAAGGCCTGACCATCTACTCCCATAAGATTACAGCCATTGAATACTCTGTGGAGTTAGTTCTACCCTGACACATATGGGGTCACCATGAGTTGGAGTTCACTTGATGGCAATGGGTTTTTTTTGTTTTTCTGGTTTGGTTCTTTCTCTGAAAGCACAGCAATTCATTAGAAAAGAAGGAGGGAGGTAGAGAAGGAAGGAAGGAAGGGTTACTACCTTTGGATATCTGGGCCAAGACCAGGACCATTGTTATCTCAAGCTCCTAACTACAGATAGGTAAATATCCTATTTGTTTTCCTCTGACCAAGAAGAGTGCATGCGCTGAGATTGTCCAAGCAAAGACGTAGAGCAGGACCCAGCCACCTGGGAGCCAGGTACTAGCTGTTTTGGGGGGCACAGTGAGCTGACTTAAGGATAGTTGTCAACACAGGGAGAGTGCATGGGCAGGTGTGGGGGGAAGATCCTTCTTTTCTGCCCTCCCCTTCCTCTAACCCTCTATCCCTGGGAGACTGAAGTCTTCTCTGGGGTGTCCCCAGATATACTGGTGACAGATGGGCCCTCCATGTTTGCAAAATCACCGTCACTCCCTTCCCACATCCACACTCTCAACTGAGGGCGGAAGGCAGCTTTAACCACCTGATCACTGAAGCCACAAACCCCCGTGCAGGGACTGATGGTATGACAGGGCTATTCTACATTGCTGACTCCTCGAGAAATCACTGATGGAAAAAGAAGATGGGAGGTCACAGGGCTTTATTCCATTCGGAGAGCTCAGAAGCAAACACAGATTGTTAATAGTGAGTAGCTTACTGACTGATTATAAAATAAGCACGATGTTGGTTTGCCTACCTGGAGTGATACACATTGTTATAATCAATTGTACTCCAACATGTGAAAACATTTGTCCCGAATTTCCCTGAAGTCCCTTCCTTAAGACTCCAACCGTGTGCACCTACCATTGTGTTCTGGATCCTCCCTCGTGTTTTTGCTTCTGTTATGAAGCTTTGTTGCATATCAGATTATATTTGGGAGAGTTTTCCGCAGTGCTTGGAAAACAGGAAATGGGCATCTCTGCAGATTGTAAATCAAAGTGTGGATGGAAAAACCCTTCTTTTTACTTTCCTAGCACCATCTAAGTTCCTGTTGCACTGCGTGAAAATAAACACGAGAGATTCTGAGGAGGCTTCAGTCGAGTTAAATATTTAATCGCCTAATATCAAGACCCAACACACTGATACCTTATTTGGCCACAAACTTTTCTTCAGAATGAGGTGATACAGTGATAGTGCTGTGGATTGAATTGTGCTCCCCAATCCCCAAATATGTGTTGGAATTCTAACCCCTGTACCTATGGATGTGATCCTGTTTGGAAATGGGTTTCTTTATTATGTTAATGAGCCCATAACAGTGTAGGGTATGTCCTAATCCTAATCATACACACGGGGAAGACAGAGGCCTTGTGAGGACCGTCTACAAGGAATGTCAAAGAACAAAGCAACCCCTGGAATTACCTGCAAGGGAGGAATCGACCCTGATTTGGACATTTAGCCTCCAGAACTGTGAGCAAATAAATTTCTGTTCTTCAAAGCCACTCACTTGTGGTATTCCTGTTACTACAGCACTAGAAAATTAAGACAAATAGTTTTTATATTAGAAAAAAATTACATTTCTCATTGTCACCTAGATGATTCCAGCTTAGGTGCTTGTTCTTTTTCAATTCTCATTACACGTCTTATTTTCTTTAATCCCGCTCTGCCTTTGAGGTCATACATTGGTCCCTTATAGGCTTATCTTCTGGGCTCCTTATTTCCCCAATCCATGGATCTTCCATGGCTTTCTGGTTCCCACTTCTTATCTCTCACCCTTTAATGCCTTTGTAAGCTGCATCCACATTTAAGCATTGTTCCTTCTGTAGAATTCCCTTTGGCCAATAACATTTCAGGGACCAATATGGCGGAAAGATGCCTGCATTTTAGTGTTGAAAATAAACCAGGTCTTCGTTTGAGCTCCCTTTGCATTAGAAAAAAACAAAGCCAAAATGGAAAGAAAACAAGCTTGGAAACAAGAAACCGTTGTGCTGTGTTTACTTTTGTGTTCAGCTACGCCAAAGACATCGTTTCTAAAGATGTGAAATAAACACCTGATAATGGTGTGTTTTATTGCTCTTTCTTTATATATGTCTCAACTGAAGTTGAGAAAAGAGATTCTTCCCAGACTCAGGCAGTGTGGTAATGAAATGAAAAACTGTGTATGGAGTTTCGCAATCCCAGTTACATTTCTCCCGTGTTTTGTTTCACAGATTCTATATTAAACCAAAAGAAAGTACATGGATTCACGGTTAAAAGCATGGACTTTGTGGTCACACGGAGCTCGGTTTGCTTTTGGCCTTACCCTTTACCAGCTGTGTGACTTTAGAAAACGTACAGCCATTAAGCTGCAGTTTCCTCATCTATAACGTGGCTATAAAAATGCCCACCCAGAAGGGTTGTTGTGAAAATGGGATAATTTAATTACATGAGGACTCAGCACTTCTAAGGACTCAATCCCTGTTAGTCATCAACATCCTTACTTTCATATAGGAGAGTGTGGGTGGGAGGGTAGAATAGTCACCCATGTTCTGTGAGTTGGGCGGCCCATGTCAGAAGGGAGACCTCCTCTTTCTCTCTGGTGGTTGCACCACTTTACGGCCACTTTAAGGGAAGTAGAGAGGATGAGCAAGTACTGGCTGGGCATTGCCCAGGAGCTTGGCTGGAATCCAGGCCACACAATGGTCACAGGAACATTTGACACTCAAATAACACAAGGCCACAAGGCAGAAACAGAGAGGAAATAAAACCTGTTACAGCAACACTCAGGGGGAATGGAACACGTGTTTCCACACTTATTTATAGAAGCTTGTTCCACCTCTACGGCAGAATGCTTTTGACAGTTCTAATTTATTCCTGGGGAAAATCCTTGGGACAAAATGTTTTCTCTTTATAAAGATCGTTGCTTTGGATTTGCACAGTTCCCAACAACTAGTCACATAGGGTACTGTTCACATGATTTTGTGATGAAATAAATAGTGGAATTACTAATCAAACTGAGGGATGAGAAAATTAGTGGTTAGGACTAACATATGGGGAAGAGGTGGTGGTGATGAGGATGCTTCCTGTACAAAGAAAGTTTGCTGCCCTCAAATTCTCATTTATGTAAGACTCAAAGAATGTGCTGTGGACATTCCCAAGGTATTGAGCAGTCGACACGTGTTTTAGTTGTCAGTGGTTACAGCTGAGCTTGTCAAGGCTCTTATTGAGACAAAGGAGGCTTTTTGGCTTTTTGGTGCCATAGCTCTTAAAAATCTGTCATCATTGCTTCCTTTCAATCCTAAAGAAAATGCTTGGTTGATGGAGTGGGTATTGGATCTACAGGATGCCTTGATTTGAGTTTTCAGAAGGGCACTATAGCTAAGTGTTTAAGAGCAAAGGTTTGGAATCAGACAGACTTGTGTTTGAACCCTTGCTCTATCTACTAGCTGTAGAACTTTGGGCAAGTTCCTCAGTCCTTCAGTTTCCTTAGCTGTAAGATGTGGTAGTTGTGAGGATTAAATGAAATCATAGTTGTACATCAGGGCACATGCTAAGCTGTTGAAACAAAGAGACCGCAAAACACAGTGGCTTAGATAAGAGAGCAGTGTATTTCTCTCTCACCTCAGATTCTGGTCACTGGGCACTGCCCCACCAGGTCATTCAGGGACCCAGGTTACTTCTATCTTGTTGCTGTACAACCTGCTGGTCATCTGGCTCATAGTTCATACCTGGGTTCCAGCCAGGGAAGGGAGAAAGAGCCAAAGTCCAGGGAATGGCTTGTCTCTCAAGTTGGAGAAGACTGGGAAATTTCGCTTATCATCTCCACTCACATTCCTTTGCCATTGGCCCAATCTTAATCACATGGCCACACCTAGCTGCAAAGGAAGCTGGGAAATGTAGTCTCTAAGTGGGTGGCCATGTGGCCAGGAAAAAAGGGAGGATGGAATTTTGGGAGACAACTAACAGTCTGTCACACTATGTAGCACATAATGCTTGGTACCTAATACCAAACAAACAAACAAACAAAAAAACCCCAAAACCAACCAAACCCTTTGCCATGGAGTCAATTCCAACTCATGGTGACCCCACCTGATACAGAGTAGAATTACTCCATAGGGTTTTATGGCTGTAATCTTTACAGATGTTGATTGCCAGGCCTTTCTTTCATGGCACCACCGGGTGGGTTTGAACCACCAACCTTTAGGTTAGTTAAGCAGAAACCATTTGTGCCACACAGGACTATTGGTGCTGAATAAGTGCTTAAAAATGGATGTTGTTATTTTTATGAATTATCTTTAATATCTGTTCCTTGAGTACTTTTCCTCACTTAGATTACAACAGCCTGGAATGTGGTAGATAGTCAACTGATAACCCTCAAGTGATAAATACTGGATAAATGAACAAATTGTGTTCCTTCTCTTAGAGATGTTTTTATGGAGTCCTGGGTTTCTCCAGTGCTCTCTTTGCCAGATGGTAGGGAGAGCTGTGAGGAAGGTCTGGGAAAGCAAGTACCAGCAATGTTCCTAGATGACCTCATCTAACCACATGGCATTTTTGCCCTTCACAGAGGAGGTGTGAGTAGAGGAATCAACCCCTCCACCACATGAGCTGCCTCTCACTATAGCAGAAGTCATTGTTGTTGGGTGCTGTCGAGTAGATTCCGACTCATAGCAACTCCATGTGATAGGGTAGAACTGCCCCATAAGATTTTCTAAGCTGTAATCTTTATGGGAGCAGATCGCCAGGTCTTTCACCTGTGGAGCCACTGGGTAGGTTCACACCACCACCATTTCAGTTAGCAGCTGAGTGCTTAGTCCTTGTGCCATCAGGGCACCACACACTGTAGATACATGAGAAATAAATTTGAATGGATGAATATAATTGTTCTAAAGTAGACATGTTTCCTTTGTCAGAATGTTAACAATTACCTGTTTTTAAGGTCGAGTTGGTCTAACATCCGTGGCAACTCTGTACTTTCTCTCCTGTCTCCTGTGTAAGTACTGAAATGAGCTCTGTGAACTCATCTCTTATGCATTGAGGTCTCTGGGGCTGGCTGGAGCTTGCCTCTCATGATCTCACCATTCCAGCAGACTCAAAAGTGACAAGCAGATTTTTCCTGGAGGCAAGAAATGAGGGAAGAGGTCCTTCCTGAAGTTTCTGAGCAGTCTGTTTGGCTGACCATGTTGGAATCTTGGACTGCTAGTTCTGGAGGGTCCTTAAAGGTTACCCAGCCATCCTGTGTAGAGGCTGAGAAGGCAAGCAGGGGCTGTGTCATGAAAGGCTTTGAATGCCATGATACAGAGTTTGAAGTTTTTTCCCAAATATACCAGGCATCAGAGGACTGTATGCAAAGAAATAACACGATCAGCTCCAGGGGTAGGAAGATTGCTTCTGGCAGCTGGGTGAAGCGAGGTGTGGAGTGGGTTGAAAGGGATGGCAGGGGACCAGTCTGGAAGCTATTGCATAATTTCAGGCAAGCAATGCCAAGGCCTGATCTAAAGCTTCAGGGAAGGAGAGGATCGGACTGATTTCAGAGAAAATTAGGAAAAATGACTAGTGGGACTTGGATATGGAGGCGATGTGGAAAAAAGGAGCATGAAGAAAAGCCGGTGAGGAGTCCCGAGCAGGAGTGGCCCGAGGTGGAGGGGAATCTCTTCTTGTTGCTAATGTGCTGGAGGCCCCTGGTCCAACATGACTCACCGGGCCGGGCTTCACCCTAAGAGAGGTGTACCGAGCAAGCTCACTGTGCCCGGGACTGGTGTTGGGCAGGGGGGACAAACGAGTGGACATGCTGGGTAAGGTTGTTGTTCACTGCCATTGAGTTGGCTCCTGACTCATGGCAACCATACGCCCAACGAACAAAATGCTGCCTGGTTGGGTGAGGAAGGCACCACTGTAATCCACAGTTTTCACTGGCTGATTTTTGAAAGACTATTGCCAGACCTTTCTTCCCAGTCTGTCTTAGACTGGAAGCTTTGCAGAAACCTGTTCAACTTCACAGCAGTCTGCAATCCTCCACTAACAGACGGGTGGTGGCTGCACATGAGGGGCATTGGCCAGGAATCTAATCTGGGTCTTCTGCATGGAAAAGTGAGAATTCTATCACTGAACCACCACTCTCCCCAGGGTCAGACACTAACCAAGTGTCCACACATTGCCTTCTTGGAAGGATGACTCATGTCTCTCCCTGGTTCCTTCTGGCTAACATGGTCCAGAGGACAGTCTCGGTCTGGCCTACTAGTGTCCCAGGGCATCCCACCTGGGATCCATAATATTCCTGGGGCAGCTTAGGGTCTAACCCAGGCTGGTATCAGCTCACGAGTAGCGTCTAGCACTCTCAATTCTACTGATCTCATGGTAGGGTTAGTTGCAAACTCATTTCAGGGGTACTCAGCCATTACTCTAATTATACCTCCTTTTGCAGCTTTCCCTTTTTTCTAGCAACAATTACGCGTGCAAAGTTTCATGGATTGGGTCTTAGCTTTTTTTACAAATGAAACCACAATCAAAGCCTTATAGCAGTCAGTGGATTATTAATTCCTATGTTAACATAAAACAAATGCCTATGTGAAACAGTTGAAGTATTGCAAGAATATTTATTTTGAGTGACTAAACTATACACTTCCTGTTCAGCGTTAAGGAAAATTGGTCTTTATTATTCCAGGGAAACGTCAAGATCGCTAAGTATTGTAGCATTTTGACCCGTGTTATGTTGAACAAACTCTCCATATGTTTCTTATAAAAACATACATCAGAGATGGCTTCAAACTGAATGTCAAACTTAGTTAAAGGTACAAACCTCTTCAAAGTTATTGTAGATATCAAATATAACAATCAAACGCACATCAGCATGAGCCATTTTTTTCTTAGGGGTTGCCTCACACTGATGGATTTAGCAACTTTGTGGGTGTTATTCTGGGTGATGGAACTTAGGCCTCTGCTGTCATCAAAGGGACCTCTGCCACCTGCCAGGCTGGGCTTTAGAGAAACTTCCTGTCTATCAGTTTTTTAAAGTTGTGTATGTTGTCGTTAGGTGCCATCGAATCGATTCTGACTCATAATGACTCCACGTGACAGAGTAGAAGTGCTCCACAGGGTTTTCTAGGCTGTAATCTTTATGGGAGCAGATCACCAGGTCTTTCTCTTAATGAGCCAACCAGTAGTTGGTTTGAACCACCAACCTTTCAGATAGCAGCCAAGTGCTTACCTGTTGTACCACCAAATAAAAAAATAAACCTGTTGCCATTGAGTCGATTTCAACTCACAGCGACCGTATTGGACAGAGTAGAACTGGCCCATAGGGTTTCCAAGGAGCAGCTTGGTGGATTCGAACTGCCGACCTTTGGTTGGCAGCCGTAGCTCTTAACCACTGTGCCAGCAGGCCTCCATATATATATATATGTATATATATATATATATA
>NW_004443971.1:16410447-16452133 GCF_000243295.1 Trichechus manatus latirostris
ACCCTATAGGACAGAGTAAAGTGCCCCATAGGGTTTCCAAGGAATGCCTGGTGAATTCGAACTGCCCACCTTATGGTTAGAAGCTGAACTCTTAACCACTATGCCACCAGGGTTTCCATATATATATATATATCTACATGTATACATGTATACACATATATAATTATTTTTTCATATTCCATGAAATGTCAGCAAGCATTAAAAAAAGGTTCTTCCTATTAAGAAGAAGGGAGATAGGTTTTGTAGGCCACTGGTTAATTTGGAGTCCTTTGGTGATACAAATGGTTAATGTGCTCAGTTGCTAACTGAAGGGTTGGTGGTTCGAGTCTACCTGGAGATGCCGGAAGAAACTTAGCCATGGAAAACCCTATGGGGCACAGTTCTGCTCTGACACACATGGGGTTGCCATGAGCCAGAACTGACTCAATGGCAACTGGTGATTTAGTTGTTCCAGAGTTAACTAGGCCCTAAGTGTGGTGTTTAGGGCTGACTCCTTGGTATCTTTTTATGGAACCTAAGAGAAATCAGTGTCTGCTTGGGAAAGGAAAAATGACCCCTTTTTATTTTGGTAGGGACAGGGATGGGAAGCGAGGGGTGGCGGAGACGGCTGGACCACCTGGTTTTGTAAGCGTTGGCGTTTTGTGGCACTTGCACTACTTTGTGGTAGAGGTTATTATTCATTTCAAAAATGGACTTTATAGCTGTTTTGTTGCTTTAAACATCTCCAAAAGTCTCAAAGGTGCTGAAAGGAGGTTAATTTCTAGAACATACGCGCCTTACTTTTTAGAGTTAACTCCAGACATGTAGAGGCTTTTATGTTTGAGTTATTGATAAACATTTGTGTATTTAGTGGTGACCTGGAACTTGGTCTTAAGGTGTTTCCTTTTGAAGTAAACTCAAAGTGTCATACTGGTGTAGAGACAGCATGGTGTAGCGTTTAAGGGCATGGACCTTGAGGCCCAACCACCTGATTCACATCCTAGCTCCTCCACTGACGAGTGTATGACCTAGAGCAGGTAGCTGTAAGATGAAAATAATAAAATTTGCCTCACGGAGTTGTTCTGAGGATGAAGTGAATCAATCAAGCATTTAGGAAAGTTATTAGCACACAAAGGCCTGGCAATCTACCTCCCAAATTAGCCAACGAAAGCCTTATGGATCACAACAGAACATTATACGACCTACTTGCTTTGGACATATCATCAGGAGAGATCAATCACTGGAGGAAGACATCATGTTTGGTGAAGTAGAAGGCCAGTGAGGGCATGGTAGACCCTCGGTGAGATGGACTGGCCCGGTAGCCGATACAGTGAACTCGCAACATGCAGGCGATGCAGGACCAGGCAGCGTTTCCTTCTGATATACATAAGGTTGCCATGAGTCCTAGCTGACTCGACAATATCTATCTATCTATCGTCTATCTATCTATCCTCTACAAACAGTTAGATAGTATAAGATTTTTGTGCCAATCAATTATAATAGTACATGATACAAAACTGTTTAATTTATGTATGTAGCTATGATACACATGTTGTATTTAATGCTTCAGCTGTCCAACCAAGGATAATAGACTACTCTAGAAAATGTCTAGAGGGAAAAGTCATCTTCTATTCTCGTAGAAATCTTTTGACTCCATTCGTAGTCAAATACCTTTGTTACTTAAAAGCTTTAGTTTCCAATAGAGTGAGGACAGCAATAAAAACTTTTAAAAAGTATCAGGCTGGGCATATCAACATTTATTGAAATACTGAAAAACAAAATTCCATTTTGTTGAGAAATTCCTGGCAAGAACTGACATGACAATATGCATTTCACTGGTACAGTAAGAAAACGTCAGCAAATAACCGACTTCACACCCTAAATGTTGCATGGATTCAAATCCAAGGCAGCTGCAGAAGACCTGTAATACAAATACTAAGACACAGCAGACTGTTTACAAACATAGACCAACCACAATAATCCCGACTAAGCCCAAAACCTTTATATTTGAGTCTGCTTTTGCTAATCAGTCCCGTAATTGATAAGGCGACTGTTGAGTAGGTGTCTGGTTACAAGCTGGGTAGCAATTAGACAAATTTTGTTTGCCAACTCTGGAGGCACCACAGACGTTGGCTGTGGCACACTGTTGCTTATCAGCTTCTGTCCTTGGTGTCACCAGCAGTGTGGATGTAATTCTTCGCGTTGCCATCTTTCTAACTGTTCCCATGGTGTCATTTACAAGGTTAACGACATACCGATACTCGACATTTTTTAGGTTTAATATTCAGTGGGGAGTATTGTACATTTAAAATAAGAAAAGGTGGATTTTAAGAATGTATTTTTTTTTTGCAATGTTAAAAATCTTCAAAATAACTACGCTTCAAATTTCATAACCGTCTTCACCCATGTTAGCCCTACATGATGGGACCATTTCGTGAACTGTTGACAACACCATTCCTGTCCACGTCTTCTAGTCAATTTGGTTTTTAACTGGGGAAAGCAGTGATGCTGCCATTCCATTTAATGCTTTGGATGTGACACACTGATCTGATTTTTTCATTGTCATTGGAGCCATGAAGCTGACACAGGTGACTGAGACTCTGCGTGAGGAGCCATCAATGCCCAGCTTAGCTAAAGTGTACCCTTCATGTGGACGAGTATTAGAGGTGATTAATAAAAGTAATAAAATAATCCTCTTCGTACACACAGAAGTCATAACTAATATCTTTGGTATACAACTTACAATGTTTGGAAAGAAAACCAGGTAAGACTCTACCTTGTTAAATTTACTTGAAAACAGAGGAAGCTACAAGTCACATAATTTACAAAAGACATTAAATAAACTACAGTAAGAATAATGAAGATTTACAGACATTTAATCAAGTGAATGATTTTAATTCATTAAGACCCTTCCATGTCCCTGAACTATGTTCCACTAACTTGAAAACATGCTACAGTAAACACATATATTTGGTTTCTTCAGTCTTGGCAATATCTTATACAAAAGTGAAACCAAGGAACAATAAATTAGTATCATAATTGTCTACAGTTGAAACTATGATATACAATATAAATAAACTATTCAAAAGCCAGAAACATTTATGAAAAAGTTAAGAGACCAGGAGATACCTCCTTTTTTTTTTTTCTTTTTTCTAGTTTTTTTTTTTTACAGTTTCTACACGTGATTGTGCGGCCGTAATCTCAAAAAATTAAAGTCTAAATGAGATTCCCGTTTTTGATTTTAGTGTCTCACGACATACATACAATAATTAAGTACTGTCAAAAAATAATTACCAATCAGAAAAATAACATTAATTACTGCTTTGCTATTTTGTAATATCACAGTTGTCCCCCCCACAGGACCTAAAGAATGTAAACACTATGTTTTATTTGACTTTAAAAGTATTAATACTTTATTTCAAATATTGATCCACATCTGCACAGCTACCTTTTAGAATCGTGAAATAAGGCAAGACTTTCATACCTGTGGCATTACACATTAATAATACTGACATCGTTGTTTGGAGAGATTTGCAATTGTTTGTCCTCCAATATTTGTTCTACAGCAGACTTTGGTCTATGACTTAGAAAGGTCAGTATCACTCTCTTCCTCTCCCTTTTTTGGGAAGATTTGCATTACCGTAACATCTTTCCAGGTAAATATCATTCTTTCCACTCCATGTTTAGGGGATGTGCAGTTGCAACACGAATGAGCTTTGAGTCAATCAATTGATCAGCTCACTCTTTTTTTCCTTTTGCATAGCTTAACATGCTTCAGTTTTGTTCTGAACTATATAGAACTGTGACTGTTTGGCATCCCAGAAAAATATGTTTAATGTTTTAGTTTTTCTATGGACGACTAACTTCGATGGTTAAAAAACTGTGTTATACCCAACAAGACTTTTGGCCAGAAATTTTTTAATGAAATCCAGCAATGCCAAAGCCACATTTCAGCAACAGTAGCATAAATAAGGTCTAACTTGCTTTAGCTATGGAGCATTTGCTGCAAAAGTTTGTAGTCATCATCCTTAATATTAACGCTTATATAAGATCAGAAGAGGGATACTGCCTGCTTTTTTTTTTTTTTTTTTTTTAACATTATGAACACGGAACAAAACAGACTTCAGAACATATTTAAAATGGCAAGCTAACATATTAATAGATCATTCTTATTAGCTGTTTGCAGGTGTAAGACACAGACATTCAAAATTAGGCTCATCGTGATTTGGTGGAGCTATGACTGGGGATGGCTGAGCACAGGTCCTCAGAACAGATTCCATGATCACAGGGGCAGAAGGTGCTAGGTCCTTGAAAGGAAGAGAGAAAGGTGATCGTAGGTACAGCTGATGCACTCTTGAGAATTGTCTGCAGTTCAGCTTTAGCATGGAGGAATTCTGTGAGCTCAAATCCCCCACTGTAGAAGCCTAATTAATAACACAGATCAGTTTCTAAATTTCTTCATAGTGGAGATAAGTTTAAATATACAAGAATTGTTTGGTCTTTTTTAATTCTGACACAGTGGTGTCATACATCTGTGAGTTCAATCCCTCCATTACAATGTCTTTTGTATGGAATCCTTTGGGGATGTGAAACATTTGATTCACAGTTTGCAATACAAATACCCTGATACATCATTTATTCGCTATTAAGTATTTATTATGCCTTTTAAAATTCAAGATCTTTCAACCAAGTTTTTAATTAGTGTTGCTTGGAGCAGTTCAGAGTATTTCTTTCTTTTCTTTTTTCTCCCCCCTCCCCAATGTCTCTTTGTTATGAACGCAGAGCTCTTAGGAGTTATAACTTATGCTCTTTTTGCATGCAACATCTCAATGAGGAGGTTATTATAGGGCACATCCCCGTTCAGGTGTTTGTAGTAGAGGTATTCTTCCGCCTGCATGCTGATGGCCCGGATTTCCGGTAGTCGGAGGAGCAGCTGCCCAAATTTCTCTGTCTGCTGCGGATAGTTGCACATTGTGTAATCCAGCAAGGCGGCATTAACTTGTTCCTGGACACCTTCGACCAGCTGGAAGTTCTCAAGGTTTTTGACATCTGAATTAAAAAAAAAAAAAAAAAGGAAAAACATTTCAATTGCATTCTAATTCCTGTTTACTGAAGCTGTGTGTTCAATTAATGGATGTATTTTCCTCCTGACATAAAGCATACTTTCTATGCTGCTGAATATTCAGTCAGCTGCACTCACCAAGCTTCCTGGGAAAATGATCACAAAAGAGCTTTAGGAGAATGTCTTGTTGAAATTCTGCATATACCTCAAATCAATTAGACACCAATGGATTTTAAGCAAGGTCATCTCTTTTAATATCTTACACAAAAGGAAAGGTTTGAGGATTCCGAAAGTAGAGGGATCATAATATGGCCAGCCAATGAGTCCCCAGAGAAAGACCTATCTTAACCTAGTATATTACACAATTCATATAATTCTGTATTAATTTTTCTGACCCAAGGTGAAATCTGTGTCCAGGGTATGATGTAGTTAATTCTAATAAAAAGTGACAGGGTTCCTGTTTCTGTTTTACATTTTCTAAATGATTCGGAAAGCCTTTGACTTGTCTAGCCTATGCTAATGAACCATCTGGTACACCCCAGTGACTGCCAACGGAATATTCGCTACTGGAAACTGGCTAAAGTATATATCTCGGTGACTAATGATCTTTATAAAATGGGAGCCTTGTCCTTTAGGCAGAATCCAAGCCGGGATGGTCAATGCCCTTTAACCTGAATGTCTGAATGTGGTTTCTAAATTTGGATACTTGGCTTTTGTTTTTTCCTCCTGGTCCTGGGTCACTCATCAAGAGAAGATGAACACAGGCAATTCATTCTACCTAACTTTGGCGAGCACCAACCGTTGTTTTAAGGCATCTGCCCTCGAGGTCCCCATAAATACTGAATTAAGAGAGAAACTCAAAGTCAAAAAAGACAGTCTGCCATACAAATACAGATATAGACCATGTGCAAGGGAAAATGGCATGTTGGAATTTCTCTTCTGGAGTCTATGTTAACTGTGCAACTTTTATATAATGTGTATATGGAAGCTCCTGGAAAAAATACACAGATATATGTGTGTATATTTACACAGACTCGTGCTCAAAAAGCAAACAGATACAGCCCCCCCCCCCATTTTATTTTCTAATTGGACAAAAATAAATAAGAGCAAAGAATGGCTGACTCTGGAGAAAGCAATGTAATACTATGACTAAAAGGTTAAATGTGTTACTCAGTTAATGATTACCATAGTCTCATATCCAGTGTTTTTGGCACTATGTGCTGTTAAACTTATGCCTGTACGTATATGTACATGCCCATGCTGGGATCCCTAAATGCATCGATGATGAGGTTGCTTTACATTTGATGTTGACATGTGTCCTGCATGATTTCAGCGTTTACATTTGGAGCCATAACTGTGCATTAATATGCTTTCTCCCTCCCATCTCCAAGTCTCTGCCACAAATTAAAAACAGGGAGGAATTAGTACTAAAATAAATAGATGTGTAGCGTGAGAGTTGGATACGACCTCTATTTCGAAGCGGGATGGAAACGGCAAGAATGTTTATTTATTAATACGATGTACACGTGCTTACGCTATCATGAGGTCTGCATCTTCTTATGGAATTTAAATTGGCAGCCAAGTCAGCGTCCACTTGATGTTTTATAAATGTGGCACTTTAGAGTTAGAAAGCATTTTCCATACCTTATTAAAAAATATTTTAATTATTTAAAGAAATCGTTATAAATGTGACGATGGATCCAAAGTTATACTGGGTTCCTATTATAAAACGTAAACAGTAAGGAAATACAGTTGATCCTCATTACTTGCAGATTCCTTATTTGCAAATTCATCTACTAACTAAAATGTATTCTTGTGGCGTGCTGTCAAGTCAATCTCGACTCATAGAAACCCTAAAGGACGGAGCAGAACTGCCCAAGAGGGTTTCCTAGGCTGTAACAGATCGCCCGTTTCTCTCTCCCTCAGAGAGGCTGGTGGGTTCAAACGGCCGATCTTTCGATTAGCAGTTGAGTGTTTAACCATTCACCACCAGGATTCCCTTTAAAATTTTAGTAACCCCCAAATCAATACCTGTGGTGCTTTTGCAGTCATTCGTGGATATGCACAGAGCAGTGAATATTTGAGCTGCCCGCCATGCTTGTCCCTAGTTGAGGTCACACAAGAGGACGCCCTGCTTCTGGTTTCAGCTTTTATACAGTAAACAAGGAGCCTTTTTGTGATCTATTTAGTGCCTCTTTTTTTTGCATTTTTGTGCTTTTTGTTGGTGATTTTGCTGTTTAAAACAGCCTCCAAGTGTAGTGCTGAAGTCTAGTGTTCCTAAGTGCAAGAAGTCTGGGCTGTACATTACAGAGAAAATACTTGGGTTAGATAAGCTTCTTTCAAGCATGAGTTATACTGCCGACTGTGAGTCCATTGTTAATGAATCAACCATATATACTAAATAACGTGTCTTTAAATAGAAATGCATAGTTCCTGGGTGGTGCAAACAGTCTGAGCTCAGCTGCTAACCGAAAGGTTGGCAGTTTGAACCCACCCAGCGGTGCCATGGAAGAAAGGCCTGGCGACCAGCTTTTGCAAAAATCACAGCCAAGAAAGCCCTGTGGAGCTCTGTTCTACATGAGGTCACCATAAGTGGGAATCAGCGAGACAGCAATGGGTTGGTTTGGTTTTGGAAACAGAAACACACACGAAACAACGTTGTGACCAGACGCTTGCCGGAACCTAACCCTGTATTTTCCCCTAGATGCAACCGCTCAGTATTTGCTAATTTAGTGTTTGCAGTAACTTTGTAGATATAACTAGCATGAGTAATGAGAATTAACTGTACTTTCAATATGTTGTACCTCAGTGTACAACAGAGAAATCTACATTAGTGTTAGCTTTGTCCGCTTACACACCTGTCTTATACCTTTCAAAGTTCTACATTCTAGTTATGAATATACTTCCCTCATAGAGTAGCATGGCACAGGGCTGATGTATTTAAAAATAGTTCATCTTCCTGTACACGCATGTTCCTCGCAGCATTATTCACAATAGCCAAAAGGTAGAAACAACCCAAATGTCAAGAGATGAATCAACAGATCAGTAGATACACAAAATATGGCATCTATATACAATGGAGTATTATTCAGCCATAAGAAGAAGTGAAGTCCTCATATATGCTATGACATGGATTAACTTTGAAAACATTATTCTGAGCTAGACATAAAAAAGACAAATATTGTGTGATTCCACTTAATGAAATATTTAGAACAGGAAAATTCATGGAGACCAGAAGAGATTAGTGGTTACCTGGGGCTGGGGTGTGGTGGTGGGGGAGGGATGGGGAATTATTGCCTAATGACTACAGAGTTTTGGTTTGGGGTGATGAAAAAGTGTTGGAAATAAATAGTGGTGATGGTTGCATAAGAATATAATTAATGCCACCAAATCATATACTTAGTGGTTAAAATGGCAAATTTTGTTTTATACATATATATATAACCACAATACATTTTTTTAATTGAAAAAAAAGAGAAAAGGAAAAAAACAGCTCATCTGAATTCTGACAAATTAGAAGACAGAAGTTACTTTTCTCTTTTACACATGACTAGGAAGTTGAAAAAGAAAACAAGCAACATCCAGTGTTACAGTGATTTAAACAATTTTTTAAAATTAGAAATGGAGCATTATTTTATGCTACAATGAAAGAGATTCTCACAAACCAGAGAAAGTTATACTCATAGAGATTAATAGGGAGGATGTAGGAATTTGCACAGTATAAAATACAAGATAAACGAATAATAGTCTTTTTAGAAAATTGTTTTTGAAACTTTCCTTTTTTTGATAAATGTAATTTTTGAGAACTGGGTTTAACATTCTGTGATAAATCATGACACTCTGTCGAAAAAATAACTAACAACAAAAACAAAGGATAGGTCGCAATTCTGGTTTATTTGCTTGCTAATATTATAGAATGATCATTTAAAATCTTCAGAACAGCATTGCTGGATAACTTCTGGGAATACTAGTCCTAACTGGCACCTTTCCCCTAAAAGTTTAAAAATCTATGCACTTTTCCTTCTAGAAGGAAAATATACGGGTTTCTTCTATGTAGGCCAAGTATCATACAATTTTTCTGTAGATTTGTCAGAGTTGAATTCACACAACTGAATTAATTTCTCCATTAAGCTATTGTTCTATGGATTTATCATTAAATGTATATATTTGTTGTGCTATTAATTGCCTCAAATATATAAAGTTATCTAAATAAATAAAGTTGTTCGGCTAATTGCCTCAGAGGTACTTACTCACTGAATGTCTATTTTGTTTCTATGTCTGTACAGGCAATTTGTAATTTGGTGACAGTGATCCTGATATTTAGGCAATAAGATTTAAAAAAGAAAAAGGGGAGGAAAATGTTCTGATTGAAATGCTCACGTATTCTGACCAAGTACTTGCTAGATATGGGCTAGCTCATTACTTTCAGCTACATAATGCTGTCCCCACATTTCTGCACAGCTTTAACTGTCCGTTTCCATATCTAGACTGTAAGCTCCCTGGTGCGAGGACCTGGTATTAGTCAAGGATTCCCCAGCAAATACTCCAGTCAATATTTGCTTTATATTGTTGGTTTATCTGTCCAAGACAGATATAATTGTGCAATGAGCTGTTACATCTACTCTAAATACCTCATAAGCCAATTCCTTTTTTTAAAATTAGAAACACATTTTCAAAAATTTTGATTTATACAACAGATCCCTCCCTGACATGAAATATATTAAATGGAATGGTGTTTTCGATTCAAATAATCATGTGGTAATCTGAGAAATCAAGTCCTAATTTACATGTTTTGCAACTGAGGCTTTTCATTGGCCTGTTTTGCTCTCAGGGAAATGTGCCTACATTCTCATTCGGATTTCGAATTGGATCCCGGGCATCCTGAGTCTCGTGAGTCTTGGGAGCTGACAAGACTTTGGTTTTTCCACTATAGTCAAAATGGTCCACAAGGATCTAAAAGCAATGGAGGAGATAAGTGCCAAAATACAGACACCACCGCCTCTCAGAAGACTTTGTGATTTTCTCCCTTTTATATGGTTCACTGTGTGTGTGGCTCACTGTGTGTGTGTGTCTCACTGTGTGTGTGTGGCTCACTGTGTGTGTGTGGTTCACTTTGCGTGTGTGTATAGTTCACTATGTGTGTGGTTCACTGTGTGTGTGTGTAGTTCACTGTGTGTGGGGTTCACTGTGTGTATGTGTGTAGTTCTCTGTGTGTGTGTGTGATCCACTGTGTGTGATCCACTTTGTATGTGTGTGTGTGGTTCACTTTGTGTGTGTGTGTATAGTTCACTGTGTGTGGGGTTCACTGTGTGTGTGTGTGTATGTGTGGTTCACTTTTATTTACTTTTTAGGAAGAGTCTAGAAATTTATTTTAAATGCATTGCCGAAATACTTATGGAATTTTTTTTGTGCTAATTTGCGTTCTTTCATGAAAATTAAAACAAAATACATTTAAATAGCAATTTAAAATCTTAAGCATTTTCTCTAGATTGCTGCTCCTACAAATCAAGCCCTATTTCACAGTAAGTAACAAATGATAGCTGGCATATTTGGGAGTCTTAACTCATCTGTAGCAGGAGTCAGTAGCGCCAGAAATTCACAAACGAACAGGTATTATACTATAAAACCAAAATCAAGCCTGTTGCTACTGAATTGCTTCCAACTCATGGTGACCCCATGTGTTACAAAGCAGAACTGCTTCATAGGGTTTTCTTGGCTGTAATCTTTACAGAAGCCGATCGCCAGGCCTTTCTTTCGCAGTGCCGCTGGGTGGGTTTGAACAGTCAACTTTAAGGTTAGCAGTCAAGCACAAACTGTTTGGGCCACCCAGGGACCAAGATATTATACTATTATGCAATAGTAAACCATAAAATCTGTAAAAAGTATTGCATAGTCCGGAGTGCTCAGAAATGCATGTTTTTGAGTTCTGATGTTTGATTCCCGTATTAAATAGCATTGCAGCACATCTGGATTTTAGAAGGAGACCCCCAGTCAGTTGGAGAAGCAGAGATTGATACAAGGCCAAAATTCCCAACAGTTCTTGTGTGGTGTTTGATGCAGGATCTCAAAGTCTCCTGCATTTGGCACTCAGTGGGCTCCTTTGAAATTGATGTAAGCTTCATTTTAATACAATTTAAAAACACAAATTAATGAGCCTTATCATTACAAATTCCAAGCTGGAAATTGTATGTAAACAGACAGAGGCATCCCCAACCCTTTCTCTATAGCCTTTAAATTTTGATGATTGGCATTTGGTGCTTCTCCTCTAAGTATCAATCTCTTATCATCTATTCTACTTTATTCACTCAGGGACTAATTACCAACTTTTTATATGAAACAGCGTTACTTTAAGCTCACAGTGGGGTGCTCAGATTTTTTTTCCATCCTTGTTGCAAAGTAAACCCTTAGGTCTTCTTGAATACATTACAGTGCTGGCTTTTCAGTCAGACACGAATGCAGGCTGTCTCTGAAGGAGAAGATCCCGGGTCTCTCCCCAGGTTCCTCCCTCGTGCGTGCCGCATGCTGCAGTGGCATAGCCTGGGAACCTTTCCATTCAACACACTCTACCAGACAGAGATGGGTCTTTTGCTGAGCAGGGGAGAGGGCACGCTAAGGCTCAAATGTAGTGTGTTTGTCTTTTGTTGAAATGATAATAATCTTTGTTAATTTTCCACAAGTGGGAAAAAAAATCTCATCTAGCTATTAAAAAGGTATAAAAGCAGGAAAAAGAAGTGCTATTTTGCACTTAGGAGCCCTGGTGGTGCAGTGGCTAAGCACTCGGCTGCTAACTGAAAGGTCGGTGGTTTGAACTCACCAGCTGCTCCGCAGAAGAAAGATGTGGTAGTCTGCTTCGAAACTCCATGCGGCAGTTTTGCTCTGTCATGTAAGGTCGCTATGAGTTGGAATGGACTCGACTCAAAGGCAGTGGATTTAGTTTTTTGGTTTTTATCTTGCACCTAGAGAATAATTTTTCCCCTGAGGCTTTTGCAAGGATGAAAACTGCAGGCTGGCGCACAATTTGTCGTCAGAGAAGACCCTTTCCTTTGATAATCCAGGAAAGGAAAAAGGTAGACATGAATTTTCTGTAAGGAATTAATTTTTAAAAGGGCTGAATTTGAATAACTTGCAGACATAATCTTGTAAGGACCTTTTTGGAAGATGGAGAGCAGTGTGCTAGTTCTTTTCATATGAACAAAATTCACTTAATAAAGAAGGGAGGGCTATCTACAGTTGGGGATGGGAAGACAGGATATTTTTCGTGCTGATGCCTATAATTAGATTCTATCCTCAGTTTACAGCAAAACTTGAAACCCAAGATTTTAAATTCAAGCCTGTAAGTCCTTTATGGTAATATGTCTGTGTGTGTGGAAATATAGGTTTATTAACCCAGCAGCTGTTTTTACCAATTGTAACATACAATTCAATGCCTGCGTATGCAAATTACTCGCAAGAAAATGCAGCCTTTGACAGGAGCTGTGTGCAGAAATTTGGGCATAGAACATATGTAATATTTATATACATAAGAAAAACAAGCCCTTACAATGACTGTGCATTATTTATTATTTCATACCTTCATTTATACACAATGTATGAATTCATTCCTTCATTCAGTCAGTCAGTCTGACCGTCTTGGGCTAGGCCCTATGCCAGGTGTTGAAAACACAGGAATAAAAGACACAGTCTGCGTGTCACGTAGCTCATTTAACGTGATAGAGATAAGCAGTGGGTGCCTCTGGGCACACAGGATGGGCGCCTAACCCAGGGCCCAAGGGACAGGAAGGGTTCCTGGGGGAGGCGATATGAGAGAGGAGTTTTGAAAAATGAGTCACAGTGAGCCGAGCAACAGATGGTGGAAAAGGCGTCCTGGCAGACAGTTCTATATAACAAAGACCCAGAGAAGCAGAGAAGAGGAAGGCGCTTGGAACACAGCTCAGCAGCTCAGCTTGGCGGGAAAAGGAGAGCAACCGGGCAAGATGAGGATGGAACGGAAGGTTCAAGGCTGTGAAGGGCTTTGATGTCAGAGTCTGGTTGTTGTTCTGAAAGCAATGCAGAGTCATTGGAACATCTGAAGAAAGAAGGAACTGGTCAGATTTCTGATTTAGAAAGAGCATTCTCGCCAGAACTGTGGAGAAGGAATTGGCATGTGAGGGAGGGTGAAGGGAAGCAGACTCCTGTAGGGAGAACAGTTAGCAGTCTGTCACACGAATACAGGTGACAAATACTGCAGGACCATGGTGGCGGGGGTGGGCTTAGAAGGCACTGAGATGGTTGATTCAACAGGGCTTAAAGACCTTGGATTAATTGGAAGTGAGAGAGAGCAGAGATCCTGGATAACTTTTGGGCAACTGTCAAGAGAGGATGGTGGTGGCCATCATTAAGGAAGAGAGGAAGAGCAGATTGGAGGGAAACATTTAATGAGTCTAGTTATGGCCATGTTGAGTTTAAGGGTTGAGTTTAACAGGACAATCGGTAGAGACCTCCAGGAAATGGCTGGAAAAGAAGGTTTAAACCTCAGCAGAGAGGCCTGGGCTGGTGGTCTAAATTTAAGATTCATTACTGAAATCCCAGAAGTCAGTGAGAATGTGTAGAGAGACTTGAGAAGAGGACTTAGGGTGGACTCTGGAGAAGGATAACTTATAAAGGATTCTATCGGCAGAAGGTATTATAGGTATTGTGTAATTAATACTCAGAGTGCTCCCAAGATCACAAAGTTATTACATAACACTCAGGGAATGAGGAACTAACACTTATCAAGCACCAGTCAATGTGCGAAGGATTATTTACTGATATTTTTTTCATTTAATTCTTAGAATCCTGTGGGGAAGGTACGGTTATTCCCATTTTCCTGACGAAGAGATTGAGGCACAGAGGGGTTGAGTAACTCATCTAGAATTTCACCACTAGTAGAAAACAGACCCTGCATTTGAACAGGCCTGCCTCACTCTAAAGCCTTTGAATACTACACCACAAGACCTCCCCAGGGAAATGGGATACCTGAACCATTTGGGGCTCCTGACTTTCAAGTCCTAGAACATTTTCCTCTGTGTCACAGCCTGCAAGTTTCTCTCACCTACTGTGGTTGGCGAAAAAGACATGCTAGTTAATCAGTTCAGTTTCTGAAGGGTCTCGTGACATGGAAGTGAACAACTTTCAGAGAATTTGAATGAAATAACATACTATTGATATTTACGTTTGTGCCTGACACCTTAATTTTTGATGATTCTGAAGGGACTTTAGCATGTTCAGTGACTATACCAGATCATTATTACAGACAGTAGTCACAGCTGTGATGGAGCACAGTCTCCTGTCAGAAGTGCCTTTGTGGGAAAAGTCTGGGCATCCCCCCAGACCCTAGCCCTTCCACCTGGACTGTATAGGTGCTGGGGATACTGAAAGCAGAGTTTCTCTACTTTTGCCTGCTTTAACATATCGTTTACAAGAAAGGGTTCCACTGATTAAAACATGTTCGAAAAACACGTGATCTTGCAGTACAATAACAATGCTAAAGGGAATAGTGGTCTAATCTAGTCCTAGTGACCAGCCTCGCACCACCGAGCAAGTCCCTCAACCTCTCTAAGCCTGTTTTCCCATCTCAACTCTCCTATTTCTTAGGACCACTTCAAAGTAAAATGATACCCTTAATATGAGCTGTGGTTGTTATTGGCCATTGACTTGATTCTGACTCATAGGGACCCCATGTGACAGAGTAGAACTGTCCCAGGGGGTTTCCTAGGCTGTGATCTTTAAGGAAGCAGGTCGCCAGGTCTTTTCTCCCTCGGAGCGTCCTGTGGGTTCCAACCACCGACCTTTCAGTGAGCAGTCTAGCGCTTAACTCTTGCGCCTCCAGGGCTCCTTGAAATATAAAAGTATTGTATACTCACAAGGCATTCGTTTTCTAACAATGTTGATGAAATTTGGAGACTTTACGTTTTTGTACTCAGCTGTTAGGTGATCTTCCTAAAGAGAAATCTGATCATTTTCCCAGCCATGAGATTTCATGGACAACAGAATCTCTGATGTTGGAGTTTTTCAAAATTAATGGAAGGCAGAGTGAGTACAAAGAATGTTCATGAAAACGTGACCAATTCTTAAGTTTCAACTACAGGCTTTTTCCACTCTCTCTAATTAATGTCAACGCCTGGTTTTCCCAAGCCATTCATGGCGCTCACACCATGGAACCAATCCAGGGCCTAATGCAGTGCCCAGAAAAGCCTGGGCTCGGGAAAGACCATTGCATGAAGAACGTCACCTGTAGTCATGCCTGCCCCTTTGTCAACGGCTCAAATGATGTAATCCCCAAGCTGCAGCTGACCACTAGGAAGAACATTCCTCACTAATTAAATGTCGTGGTTTCTAGTCTTAGTCCTGTCTCTCTCTGATTGTGAGATTGTGGGCAAGTCACTACTTCATAGAGCCTCAAGTTTCCTCATTTGTAAACTGCAAGGATCGAAGATCTCTACTGTCACCCACAATCCTAACATTCTATAACTTTATGATAATGAATCATAGTTCTGAAAGGAAGGCTCTGGATTCACACTGTTAACAGAGTAAGAGGTACAGGCCCTGCTCCCTTCACCCCATTAGCCCACCATCACCTGCTTTTTCACATAACTCTCTGGACAGTTACTTCAATTCTCAAAGATGGTATTTGGTTTCAATTACAAATTAGTTTGAATTTTGGTTATAGAGCGCTATGATTTGACACGATATAGCATGTGAAAATTGCAATTCAATTCATTTACATTAAAGCAGCCCTCTTTTTTACAGGGAACCACGTAGCTTTTGCAGATACAAAGCCTCCAGAAGTTTCAAAGCCAGCTCACGTGTGATATAATACGTCAGACATCTTTTCTGTGAGCACACAGAATACAGAATACAAACGGCATCACTTCAATACTTTGGCCAAAACAATATTTCATGAGTTTACATACACTTCTATCTCAGAATAAAACTGAAACCCCTTATCATACTCTAGCCCTGAGACCATGTCTCTTTCCTCACTCTCTCCTCTCTAGACACGCTGGTCTTGTTGTTTCTGCAAAACACCAACCTTGCTGCTACCTTGGGACCCTCACACTTGTTGCTCCCTTGTTCTGGATGCTTCTTCCTGTTTGTGTAGGATTCACTTCCCCACTTCACTCTAGTCTCTGCTCAACTATCACCTCCTCAAAGAAGCCTTCATTGACAACCTTTTCTAAAGAAGGTCTGCTTACTCCCAAGTCATTCTCTATCCTCTCACCCTGCTTTATTTTTCTTTAAAAATAAATGGACCATTCAATTATCCAACATCTACCTAGGAGCTCAAACCAGAGACCTAGTATCATTTTCTACTCCTCCTCCTCCTTCTCTGTTCTAATCCAGTCATCACTAAATCTTGAATCTGTCTCTTACTGCCCATCACCATAATTTGCCTCTATTACTTCAACAGTGTCATGGATTGAATTGTGTCCCCCCCCAAAATATCTGCCAACTTGGCTGGGTTATGATTCCAAGTATTGTATGATTGTGTAATCTGATATGATTTCCCTGTGTGTTGTAAATGCTATCACTATGATGTAATAAGCTGGATTAGTGGCAGTTATACTGATGAGATCTACAAGATTAGCTAGTGTGTTAAGCCAATCTCTTTTGAGATATAAAAGAGAGAAGTGAGCAGAGAGACATGGGGACCTCATGCCACCAAGAAAGCAGTGCCAGGAGGAGAGTGCATCCTTTGGACCTGAGGTTCCTGTGCTGAGATGCTCCTAGACCAAGGGAGGACTAATGTACTACAAGGACCTTCCTCCAGAGCCGACAGAGAGAGAAAGCCTTCCCCTGGAGTTGATGCCTTGAATTTGGACTTGTAGCCTACTAGACTGTTAAAGAATAAATTTATCTTTGTTAAAAGCCATCCACTTGTTATATGTTTCTGCTATAGCAGCACTAGATAACTAAGACAAATAGCTTCCTAATTAGTTTCAATTCTCCAACATTGCCCTCTTTTTTTTTTTTTAATTTTTTAAAATTGTACTTCAGGTGAAGGTTTACAGAACAAGTAGTTTCTCATTAAACAGTCAGTACACATATTGTTTTATGACATTGGTTAACAACCCCACGACATGTCAACCCTCTCCCTCCTTGACCTCTTTTTTTTTTTTGGTGAAAATATACATGGCCAAAGATACACCATTTCAAAAATTTCTGTGTGCACAGTTCAGTGACATTGATTACGTTCTTCCGGTTGTGCTGCTATTCTCACTTTAGATGAAGGTTTACAGAGCATAATAGTTTCTCATTAAACAGTTAGTACACATGTTGCCCTATGACATTGGTTAACAACCCCACTACATGTCAACACTGTCCTTATTCAACCTTGGGTTCCCTATCACCAGCTTTCCTGTCTCCTTCTGCCTTCTAGTCCTTGTCCCTGGACAGCTGTGCCTCATTAGCCCCATGTGTTTTATGGGGCTGTCCAATCCCCAAAACATTGCCCTTTTTAATCTCTTTTCCACACTGCAGCCAGAGTAATAGCTTTACATGCAAATCTGATTATGTCCTCAGTACTGGATGGCAACTAACAGCAAAAACAACCATGCTCTGCTTAAAATCCTTAAATGGTTCTCCAGTACTCTTAGGTTAACGGTTAATGACTTGCATTTATCTCGCTTGTTTATTGCTCCAATCTTATTTCTCACCCACCACTGACCCATCAACTTCTTTCAGTTTCGTAAATGTTTTTGGGCCCAAGCTGTTCCCTCTGTCTGGGACTTTCTTCCCCTCACCCTCTTTTGGATGACTCCGTCTCAGTGCAGACATCATTGCCTCTAGGAAGCCTCCACCTTTCTGTTGTGATTCCATTTCTGTTATTTGCTGCTGCTGAGTCAGCCCCGACTCATGGCAACCCCATGTACCATAGGGCCATCCCCATGACTGGTTGTGAATTGGACCACTGTGATCCATACGGTTTTCACTGGCTGATTTTGGAAGTAGATCACCAGGCCTTTCTTCCTAGTCCATCTTAGCCTGGAGTTTCCTCTGGAACCTGTTTAGTATCCTAGCAACAGGCAAGCCACCACTGGTGGCTGCTCATGAGATGCACTAACCCAGGTCTCCTTCATGGGAGGTGAGAATTCTACCACCGAACCACCAATGCCCCCTGTGATTCTGTAGCACCCACTATTTACCCATCAGGCAGAGAGTACTGGGTATTACATGATTACTTGATCGGCACTTGTAAAGACTGGGATATGTCTATCTTGTTAATGGCTCTGCTTCCCCAGGCCTAGCACAGTGCCTGGACAAGTGGGAACCGTGTCACAATTGTTGGTGAAAAAAAAGCGTTTTCACATTGATTTCAACAGTGTCCCCCTTGCTTGTGTCTGGAAGACCTTCCAATTATTTCTAGTCCCATCTCCCTTGTCAAGCTTTGTCTTGCTGGTCCAGTCACCCTTTAGGCTGTGCTTCCTCTATGAGATTATATTCTCTCCGAAGACAGAGATTCTGCCTTGAATTTTTTATTTCCCACACAGCACAAGTACAGCACCACACATAAAAGATACTTGCTACATGTATTATTAAACTTGCTAATTTGTCTTAAGCTCCCATGAATATAAAGTACATTCAAATTAAACTGATGAGGACATTGAGCATCTTCTACGTACCGACAGTCCCAGCCATTAAACTCTTAAACAATTTTCAAGTTCCTCACCATGTTAAATTGGCAAGCAATTTCAAAAATAACAGGACACATTTCCTATAATTTATCTCTAGAAAAAGTATAATGATATACAAAATTAAAGAAATTAAGTTTAGTGAATAGGAGAAGAAAAAACTTGTGGCTCATTTGATGTTGTGAAGAGGTAATAGGAATATTTTCCAGAAAACCCTGGTGGTGCAATGGTTAAGAGCTTGGCTGCTAACCAAAAGGCCGGCAGTTCAAATCCACAGGCTGCTCCTTGGAAACCCTATGGGGCAGTTCTACTCTGTCCTGTAGGGTTGCTGTTAGTTGGAATTGACTCAGCAGCAACGGGTTTGGGTTTTTGGTTTGGTTCCCATTGATCAGAGGAGCCCCGGAAGCACAGTGGTTAAGCATTTGACTGCTAACCAAAAGGTCAGCAGTTTGAATCCACCACCTGCTCCATGGGAGATCTGCTCGCATAAAGATTACAGCCTTGGAAACCCTGTGGGGTTCTACTCCATCCTATTGGGTCACTATGAGTCAGATTCAACTCCACGGCAACGGGTTTGGGTTTTGGTGCCCACTGATGCTAGTTTGGGGCCACATCAGCTAACCTAGAGTATTTACATTCTCCCTCTGTATATATGTTTACATTTGCAATTTGTTTTCCAGAATTCTTAGAGATGAAAATGAGGAGAGAAGGTTATACTAAGATTTTAAGAATTGTGAACTAAAACAGATCCTGTGTTGTATCAACCTCATATCAGATGATGGTGAACCCATATACAAACGCATGAGAACGAAAGGTAAAAATAAGTTTTCTGGCTGGGGATTGACAATGTTTCGAGCGAGGGACAGAATTACAAGGGGGTATAAAACCAAGACTCGTTGCCAGTGAGTCAATTCCAACTCATAGCGACCCTATAGGACAGAGTAGAACTGCCGCATAGGCTTTCCAAGGAGCGCCTGGTGGATTGGAACTGCTGACCTTTTGGTTAGCAGCCATAGCTCTTAACCACTATGTCACCAGGGTTTGTAAAAGGGGTAGAGGATGAGGCAATTTCCTGGTTTCCTGCTAAACTTGAAATAAAGTGTATAAAATAGACATAATAATAAGGGCAAATCCACATGTTTGAGAAAATAGGTAGCATATAACATCCAAGTGCTCGGGAGTCACAGTATGCGGCTGCCCTGCCAGGCCTTGGGAATCATAGTCCTTATCCTGTTGTAAAGACCATCTGTCCCCACAGACTAGGAAACATCCACACTGATAGGAAAGCAGCCCTCAGAGAGAAGTTCCTCACTCCACCCTGGTAGTCACGTCCTGAAACAGTTTTTGAATCATAAGTTTGCATTTGACTTCCATTCAGGCACTTTTGTGGTTTCTGCAAAGTTTTCTTATTCTTTTAGAGTAAGATATGAGGTTCAGTTTGTTCAGGTGGCAAGCCCAGACTATGAATAAACCAGCGTTATCATAAGAAAGAGAATTAAACAGGCAGATCCAAGTGGGGATATATTAAGCCAAATTTAAGCTCCAGTTGTTGAATTTAGCCTGTACTAGATGTCTGGTTTGCCTCAGGATAAATTCAGCTTTCCAGCTAATCGAACGAGGGAAACCGCCTCAGGTATGATAAAATTTACAAGAGAGCGCTGTGGCACTGTTCTTCTTAAAAATATTAGCTTAAAGGCATTCTTACTGTCTTTGGGATGAAGACTGTGTTTGCATTTAATTATTTGATTTCAAACTTTTATGAACTTGGATCAAATATTAGCTTAGCCAATTAAAACACTACTTTGTATGTGTGTGGCTAAAAGCCCAATTCAGCTCAACTTCCTCTGCTTTGGGAGTCCCAAACAGGTCGCTTACTGACCTTTGTAGAGATTACATATAAGAGAGAGAGAGAAATCCAAGGTAACATTTGAGAATATAAATGTACATTTAGTAAACAAAGTGCTGTATTCAAAATAAATAGTTGAAATATTTCTGCACGTTACAATGTTAGTCTAGAGGACAAAAAATGTAGTCTTCTAGATTTTCTAGCCACACAATCAATACTCCTTCATAGTTCAGCATTTTCAAGCAATTCTTTTCTTTCAGACTCCTACGTTAGTCCACGGGCCACAGTGCTGTTTGGATTGCCAGGAGCGGCTTCCTGGTTCTCAGCTTTATTCTCCACACAAGGCTGGTTAGAGCCTGTGGTTTTCTATTCTCCAGGTCTTAGAGGGTAGCAGGGGACACCAGCTCATGCTGAAAGGGGAAAAGGATGAGAAGGGAAGAGGATGTCGTGGGGAAAAGAAGTACTAATGATCAGCAGGACACCTTAAAAAACAAAAAACTTTTCAAAATGGAAATGCTGAATAAAGCTATTCAACAACTTCTATGAAATAATCAGTTTTATATTGTGTAACTTGTATTACTCTTATTTCAATGCCAGTAGTTGATTGGGCAGGAAACCTTGTAAAATGGTCTGTTGAACTTAGCCCTCTGGCACCAAAGCCATGATGTGGTAGGTCTGCCTGGTGCTGAAGGCACAGGTGTGATCTCCACTGTAGTGCTCTGTCCCCAACACCAACTCCACTGGCTGATGTCGCCCTGTGAGACACCTTGGCAATGAGCTGACTAAGCAACTTCGAGCCTCCTATGGAAAGTATGATTAGATGTGAATGAAGTAAAACCACTAGAGAATCATGACTGCTCTGGGTCTCAGCTCTCATCTTAGGTAAAAACTGGAATCATTTCCACAGAAGTCTGAAACCACGACATGAACGTAACATACCTAAGTCAACTGAAAGAATGAGTATTAATTGTTTTAAAAGAATGAGCCACATTATGTTTAAATCAATAGAAGGATGTGTAACAGGGTAGAAATTCTGCTTTCCAAGGAGCAAGACATATAGAATATGGAAAACAACACCACATGTTCTAAAGAGTTTGGTGATGGTTCACTCATTAAAATTAGGCAACTTGAGCCCAAAGAAGTCCATTAATGGGGAAAAGACAGTTTTTTAACAAATGACGCTGGCAAAACTGGATGTCCATCTGTAAAAAAATGAAACAGGACCCGTATCTCACGCCATACACAAAAACTAATTCAAAATGGATCAAAGACCTAAGTATAAAACCTAAAACTGTAAAGATCATCGAAGAAAAAATAGGGACAACACTAGGGGCCCTAACACATGGCATAAATAAGATACAAACCATAACTAACGATACATAAACACCAGAAGATAAACTAGATAACTGGGATCTCCTAAAAATTAAATACATGCTCTTTAAAAGATTTCACCAAAAGAGTAAAAAGAGAACCTACAGACTGGGGAAAAATTTTTGACTACGACATATCCGATAAGGGTCTAATCTCTAAAATCTATAAGATGCTGCAACACCGTAACGATAAAAAGACCAATAATCAAATTAAAAAACAGGCAAAGGATATAAACAGACACCTCACCAAAGAAGATATTCAGGCAGCTTATGGACACATGAGGAAATGCTCATGCTCATTAGCCATTAGAGAAATGCAAATCAAAACTACAATGAGGTATCATCTCACCCCGACATTACTGCCGCTAATTAAAAAAACAGAAAACAACAAATGTTGGAGAGGTTTCTGGGTGATTGGAACTCCTATGTACTGCTGGTGGGAATGTAAAATGGTAAAACCACTATGGAAAATTATATAGTGCTTCCTTAAAAAGCTAGAAATAGAAATACCATATGATCCAGCAATCCTACTCCCAGGAATATACCTGAGAGAAATAAGAGCCGTCACATGAATGGACATATGCACACCCATGTTCCCTGCAGCATTATTCACAATAGCAAAAAGATGGAAACAACCTAAGATGTCCAATAACAGATGAATGGATAAACAAATTATAGTACATACACAAAATGGAATACTACACAATGATAAAGAACAATGATGAATCCGCAAAGCATCTCACAACATGGATGAATCTGAAAGGCATTATGATGAGTGAAATAAGTCAATCACAAAAGGACAAATACTGTATGAGATCACTATTATAAAAACTCAAGAAAAGGTTTCCACAATCTTGGAAACAATCTTTGATGATTATGAGGGAGGTGAGGGGAGGGGAAATCACTAACTAGATAGTAGACAACTGTTAACTTTGCTGAAGGGAAAGACAGCACACAGAATAGGGGAAGCCAGCACAACTTGGCCAAGGCAAAGACATAGAAGCTTCCTAGACACATCCGAACATCTTGAGGGACTGAGTTATGGGACTGAGGGCTGGGGACCATGGTCTCAGGGGACATCTAGGTCAACTGGCATAACATAGTCCATAAAGAAAATGGTCTACATCCTACTCTGGTGAGTAGGGTTGTCTGGGGTCCTAAAAGCTTGCGAGCAGCCATCTAAGATACATCTATTGGTCCCAGCACGTTCGGAGCAAAGGAGAATGAAGAAAACCAAAGACGTAAGGGAAATATTAGTCCAAAGGACTAATGGACCACATGAACCACAGTTTCCACCAGCCTGAGCCCAGAACAACTAGATGGTGCCCAGCTATTACCACCAACCACTCAGATAGGGATCACAATAGAGGGTCCCAGAGAGAGCAGGAGACAAACATAGAACAAAATTCTAATTCATAGAAAAAGACCAGACTTGTTTTTTTTTACTAGAATTTGAGTTCTGCATCCCACCCTTCCCCTGCTCCATCAGGAACTCTGTTGTATTCCCTGTCAGGGCAGTCATTGGTGGTAGCCAGGCACCATCCAGTTCTTCTGTGGCTTTTATTTTCGATAGGAAGTTTAAAGAATCCTTTTCTGTTACAGACTTTGAGAATCTAACTCATGAGAAACAAATTCTATCTAAAACCAGCCACAGAATCAGAAATTCAGGGAACTGGGCATACTATTAATGTGTCACCTATTTTAAAATCCATTTTTTTTTAAGGTTAAAGGCCTTTTATAGGTATTTTATGCAATGTAGGGTGGTTCAAATGATTAATGCACTCAGCTGCTAACTGAAAGGTTGGAGGTTCAAGTCCACCCAGGGGCACCTCAGAAGATAGGTCTAGCGATCCACTTCGGAAAAATCAGCCACTGAAAATCCTGTGCAGCACAGTTCTACTTCCACACACACACGGGGTCACTATGAGTTGGAGTTGACTCCATGGCAACTGGTGGGCTTGTGAATTACATTTTCTTCTTTTGAGAATACAGGCAGTTGCCGCGTTACAAACAAGTTCCGTTCCTAAGTCTGTCTTTAAGGCAAATTTGTACTTAAGTCGAAACAGTTAGATACTATTCGTATCTAACATCAGTTAGTCAAATGTTTGTTTTCATATATAGTATATAGTGTACCTTTCTATGTATAAAAAACACTAAAGAAACACTTCCAGATACACAAAAACATCTTTAGCATAATAATACAGTAATAATGATAATGTTTTGATGCTCGTTGCAAAGTAGCAACTGTTTGTTATTACAAACCATTGTATGTACCTTGGATTTTAAATATAATGCCCTTTAGAGGGGTTGGTTGGTAACTACAGATTGTAGGTGGGTTTTACATAAGTCAGATGTTTGTAACCTGGGGACTGCCTGTAATACTTTATGTTTACTTAGTTCCTTGGATTTTTTTCAAAGCCCTTTCGTCTACTTTATCTCACTTCTCCCAACACTTCTAGCAGGTCTGGTGTTACTCTTTCGGAGACAGGAATGAGAAAGGGAGACACATGAATTCATGAAAGGGCTGGAAGGAGAATTAGGTATTTTGATGCTGCTTCTGATGCCCCTTCCCCCATTAGATGCACCTCACTGTGTTAACTTCATTACATCATATAAAATGTTGGGTTGAGGTCACTAAAACTGTATTTGTTTAAATACATATAAATTCAGCTTTTAGTTGCTAGACTGAATTATTCTGAATTAGTTAGGATTGTGGTACTTTCCACTTGTGCTTGCAAGAATACATCACAGCCAGCAAAATTCTTGCAACTTTATGCTTGCATGAGAACTGTTATTTATATGCAGCTGTTCTAAATAGGCTAGGTTTAATTAGTTTGTAGAGTTAAAACTACTCTGTGAGAGTTAAATATACTTGTTACTTATTATTAAATCATTTCCCTTAGCTTATTAAAATTCTGCCCAGTAAGATCAGAGGCTGAAATGAAGGAAAATCATTCAGCTGACCAATACTTATTCTGAATCATTTGGACTGTAAAAAGAAGACAGAGAGTCTTTGGGGTGGAGAACTGAAGGGCAAGGAAAACTGATTATCTAACAAGATCATTAAAGCCAAATATCAATTTTTTGTACATAATTTAAATTAATAATTCATCCAAATGCTTAGGGATATGTATTTGCATGTGAAAGACAGAAAATCCATACTACCAATTTGTTTTGTTGGCTTAACCATGTGGCAAAGAAAATAACAGGGAAGATGAGTCTAAGAACTTCAGGAACTTGAAAATTTTTGCAAAGGAAGTTATGCTTTTTTTTCTGGAGTGTAATCATGGATTTTGCTAAGACAGTGATAGTTGTTGTTAGGTTGTTAGGTTCCGTCCAGTTGGTTCCAATTTATAGCGGCCCTACATGTCCAACAGAATGAAACACTGCCCGGTCCTGCGCCATCCTCACAATCAAAGTTATGCTTGAGCCCATTGTTGCAGACACTGGTCAATCCATCTCATTGAGGGTCTTCTCTTTTATCTATTCCCTCTACTCTACCAAGCATGATGTCCTTCTCCAGGGACTGGTCCCGAATGATAACATGTTCAAAGTATGTGAGATGAAGTCTCGTCATCCTTGCTTCTAATGAGCATTCTGGCTGTACTTCTTCCAAGACAGATTTGTTCGTTCTTCTGGCAGTCCATGGTATATTCAATATTGTTCGCCAACACCACAATTCAAAGGCGTCAATTCTTCTTCGGTCTCACTTATTCCTTGTCCAGCTTTCACATGCATATGAAGCGACTGAAAACTCCTTGGCTTGGGTCAGGCACACTTTAGTCCAAGTGACATCTTTGCTTTTTAACACTTTAAAGAGGTCTTTTGCAGCAGATTTGCCCAATGCAGTGCGTCATTTGATTTCTTGACTGCTGCCTCTTGGTTGTTGACTGTGGATCCAAGTAAAATGAAATCCTTGACAACTTCCATCTTTTCTCCATTTATCATGATGTTGCTTATTGGTCCAGCTGTGAGAATTTTTGTTTTATGTGGAGGTGTAATCCACACTGAAGGCTGTCGTCTTTGATCTTCATCAGTAAGTGCTTCAAGTCCTCTTCACTTTCAGCAAGCAATATGGTGTCATCTGTTTTACCCTCCTGCAGTGATGACTTTGTTGAACATGAAAAATCTCCACCCTCTAGCCCACCCACTGCTATTCTAGAAGAAAACTTACACACGGTTCTTCCTGAGCCTGAGGTGTCAGCTCTACACAAAGAGCTGCTCTGACCTGATCACTGTGCTTTCCCTAAGTGAGGGCACAGGTCCACCAAAGTTCCCACAGCTTAGGGTGCCACTCTTGTGCCCCCAAAGGAGGCCTTCTGGGGGAATTTGCCCCATAGAATCACTACTGTCTCATGGAGATCTTCGACCTTAAGTAGCCAGCATGTAAGACAAAACCTCAAAAACTCTCCATACTGAGCCCCATGGTGGCTCAGGGAATATACCCATATCAAGTTCAAAGGCAGCCCTGGGCCACTCACGGTTCTCCAAGTTGGTATTCAATAACATCTCTCATGTTGTGAAGTACAAGATTTAAATACTTTTAAAATGTGACTTTTGGATTATCTGTAGATTCAGCGTTCTTCCTCAAGCTTTCATTAACAGAGAAAAGCAGAGATACCTTTTTAAAATTCCAACATAGTGAAATTACATCACAAACAGAAAACTGGAAGTTGATCTGGCAGTGGTCAAAGTCAGTGACGACTTTAGTATGTCTTACCTCTATGTGAGGTTCTTCCAAGATCAAACTGTGGTGATCAAGCTTTGGTTGTGGAAAAATGGGGAGTTTTCCATTTCCCAGATTTTAAAATAAGCATTTCTTTAAAGCATCAAACACATCTTAAAAAAATGATTCTTGCAACACTCAACTGTCTTTCTCTAGTCTACTGTACAATTAACTAAGAAGTAGAAACCACCTTTTTTTAACTTTTTCTTTATGGGTATTATCATCATAGAAATGTTTCTTTAAGTAAAATACGTAAGTCTTAGATTACACGAGGTAGACAGAGCAACAGTTCATTTTTCCTAACACTATTTTTCAAAGCAAACAAACCCCTGATTGTCCAACTGATACTTAATCAACAGTATGGTAGTTCTTATTAAAACAAAACTCATGGTGTAAAGCAAATCAGTCTGATGTATGGAAACATACATTATCTTGCGACAGCTGACTAAGCATTTTCAGTTTGCAAAGTATGGAGCTTTCATTATGATTATTAGTGGCCGATTAATGAATAATAATATCAGCAATGAACATTTCTTAAGTGTCTATCTGTGCTAGTACTTTCACACATGCTGTCCCACTTCATGCATAATGCTTTATTTCCATTTCTGCTGCTAGTTGATGGCAGAACTGCGATCAGGACCTAGGTCCACTGGATTCTAGTTTTGCCCGCGATGCTTTGATTATATCTTGCATTGTGGTATCAAGAGACTATGTTTTTGGTGGGAGTAGGGGTGAGGGTGATAACTCACAAGTTGCCCTTCTTTCCCCCTTCCTGAAGCTCTGTTGCATCTTGATCCCAGACTCGTGATCACAGATATTCCTAAAGCCGAGTCCACAAAGAAGGCCTCAGGAGTTTGCAACTGTATCCCCCTGGGAGCCTGTGATGTGAGTCGGCATTGACGGTCAGTAAAATGAAACATTTTTTTAAACTTCTGAAAGAGCTCCCAACCATGCAGACAGATGCCAGAAGAGTGGACATGTAGGCAAGATAAAATCAACATAAAACTGGACATCCATGTATGAACAAGCAGCTTCGTGACCATTTGTCTATCATCATCTCAGATAAGTCCCTTCCTAAATGCTTTGTGAAATGAAGAAATTCCCATAGTGCCTTTAGCTACCAGCTTATCCTCTTCCAAGTGGTGGGGCCACCAGAGGTGAGAGATCCCTCTTGCTCTTGAGTGTCATACCCACTGCTGTGTGCTGACTCTCAACGGTCAGTGACTCCTGCTATCAATTGAACAAACACAAGGCCAGCAGGGTCCCTCTCATGCACAAGGCTTTGCTTGTTGGTGGACCAGAGGCAGTTAAGAGGGGGTGCAGGGCTTCCGCCTTAGTCCAAACCTATCCCTTTCCCTAATATGCCAAGTGTGAGCAGAGCTACCATAAGTAGGAAGCCTAGCAGAGGAAATACCACCACCTATGATGCTAGCCATAGAATGCTCCCCCCCCATACTCTCAATCATGCTTATCCAATTGCTCAGCTTCAGGACTGCTTTCATAAATTTGAAGGGGACACACATTGACAAGCTGCAGGAAACAACAGCAGACAGGGAACCCCATGGATAGAAAGACTCTTCTGGAAATAGCACGACTGAAGTGAAAAGTGTATTTGTGAAACATATACAAATATTCAAAGTCATTTTTCTGAAATAATCTGGATAAATATCAATTTAAGAGTTCAACTGGACCACAGAGTAACATTTATTCCAATGTAATTCCAGTATCATTTTCCTGACATATGAACTTTATTTTTTCTTAGAAAGAACCCAAATGATTAGGGGATGAAATGACTATAGTCACAGTTGCCCTTGTCTTAGGCATATTTTCTACTCCTAATCTACCCACCTATATCTTTTTCTAACTTTCTCTGCTTATTTGCTCATGCATTATTATTATCTCATTCTTAGTACATTCTGTGTGTCTGCTTGAAATGTATTCTTTCACTATACATATTTTTAAAAATATATTAAATACCTACTACGTATGTAGAGAGTCAACCTGCAACCCCTCTGGTGGGGAGGCATGGAGTTGATGGCAAATTTGCTGTCATTCTGGATTTCCCCATTAATTTGACCCTACAGCGTTTAGAACAGGCTGGACTGGAAACCCCCCTACAGTGCATAATATCCTGCTGGGGTTTTCCGGCCAGAGTTAGCACCCTCTGTCTGCGGCAAGCCGAGCAGCGCTGGGACCTGCAACCTTCTCAGAGCTAACAACGTTCCCCTAGGCAGTTTAGGGAAGCACCAGGATGTTCAGTATTAGCGTTCAGTATGTCATGGGAAAGAAGCCCTGGTGGCACAGTGGCTAAAGCTTGGATGCTAACCAAAAGGTCAGCAGTTCAAACCCACCAGCTGCTCCATGGGAGAAAGATACGGCAGTCTGCTTCTGTAAAGATTACAACCTTGGAAACCCTGTGGGGCCCAGTTTAACTCTGTCCTATAGGGTTGTTATGAGTTGGAATTGACTCAATCGCAACAGGCAACGGGCTTGTCATAAGAAGGATTTCTTTTTAACTCTGGAAGAAGAAGCATGGGGAAAGAATGCACTTTTGCTATCAGATGGCAGAATTGTTATAAAGGGCATGAGTGCTACATAGAGGGAAGTGTTAGCTGAGTTCACAGAGATTCTGTAATGACACCTGGTTGAAACGATCCAAGTGGTATTCCATTTTACTTAGACTTCCAATTAGAGTTAGAACAGCCATGTTGAAAACAGGCTTTTAAAAAAGTACTATTGCATGTACATCAACTGGGAAGATAGCAAAAGAAATAAATGGAAGCAAGAATTTGATGAAGACTGGCATTATATGGATTGTTTTTTATAGTCGTAATTGTAAGGGACATTGGCAAATAAAAAGGCTAACCCTGTAGCTGTCACTACCACCTGGTTAGCCAGGGAAAGGTGGCTGTTTTCCCAGGCTGCGGTGCATACGGAGAGAGAGAGCCCTCTGCTAGTTTCTCTGCGTTCTCTGATGTAACCAGTGTGGGGTAACTAATCTTCATAGTCCTTACACAGTTGGGGCCCTGGTGGTGCAGTGGTTAAGAACTACAACTGCTAAGCGAAAGACTGCAGTTTGAATCTACCAGCCGCTCCTTGGAAACCCTATGGGGCAGTTCTACTTTGTCCTATAGGGTCACTATGAGTTGGACTCCATGGCAATGGGTTTTTCTGGTTTTTTGCAGAGCAAATGTTTTGGAATGAACATCAAACACTTGATATACTGCCCACAGCTAAATGAGAGTTCATTTTGTTGTCAGACGTCAAAGGGACATTTAAAAATTTCACATTGCATAGAAACGTGGGGGGAGGAAAGCAAATAAAAATTGGGAAAATAGGAAAGCAAATGGGATATTTGAAAAGTTAATCATTGAAATATTCACTCTTTGCACCAAAACCAACCAACCAACAAACAAACCCAAAGAAATCAAACCACTTTGCTCAGATTCATCAATATTTCAAAATGATGGTTTGGGAAGGTTGATCTGGGACTCAAGGCTTTTGTTTGTTAGCTTGTTTAATGTCATTGTAATGTTTCCAAAAATATTTTTGTAGTTCCTTAAAATGCTTATACAAACACAAACATTATCAAGGCACAAGCTTCTACCTTCTCCTTAAACATATCATCTCTAAAGATAGTTTTCATTACTGGAGTCTGGAGTTGGATCAAAATAGTGAAATATGAAAAACCTTTATGTAGATCAGTACTATCAGAAAGGAATGAACTAATTACTTAAATATATAGACATGAATATATTTCACTGGACATATGTTTTGAGACTGGGAATTCAATGGGATTTATAATTTCACATGGTTCAGATTCAGGACTCATTAGCTTTGCTTTGGAAATCTCTTCTTCGCATTGCCCAAACTGATGCTGAAATGCTAGAGAGAACTTCCAAGGCCTTCACCGCCCCCCAGACTCTCAATGCATACATTTCGTTTCCCAGCATTCTTAATTTACATGGACTAATTGGTAGCTAATGTGCTCCCAAAGGTAAATAAAGGTATTTGTTGCTTTAAAATCCTATCTTTTTCTCTTTTCAACACGTGCTTTGAAAGAAAATTAAACTTCGTACATTTGTATGCCTGGGACTCCTGAGTCTGATTAAGACTCTGGCAATATCACTTCCCATTCATGTGGTTCTTGGGTTCCTCGGTGCTTGGCTGGGTAGTTAGCACATGGCTATTGAGCCATTCACGTTCAGCCAGTGGTAACTTCCTGCTTATTGAGCCAGTCTAGTGAGCATCAGCCTGGTGCTCACTCCCACTGTCCGGATCATCTTAAGAAAACAATTGAAAAACACAACTCACGGGAATCGCATCTTTACATTCATTTGGGAAATTCTACTCAGTTTTGAAAAATGCTCATGTCCCCTATCCTTAATAACGTGCCCTCTTCAAGTGACTTTTCTAGGCTCTCTATCCTTCCATTTTGATACGGCAGTATTAAAAAAAAAAGTTCCCCACAGTTGATTTTTCTAATTTGGTCTGAAACAGCTCAGGCACATAGTGTGCACCTTCCATTGGCAAGTATTTAACAGCAAGCTGCGTGCTTGCAGCGCGGGGCTCTTTACTTGATGTACACAGTAATGAAAGCTCGCTATTGATTTTTCTGTAGCTGCTTGTAACTATTATAGTTGATACATCAATAGAAAAGGAAAGCACAATGTTTCATGGGAGGCAGAAAATCAGAGAATACATGATGCTCTGACAGTAAATCATGGCATAATCTTAGGAACTGATAGATGGTTACTGCTAACTTGAAACCACGGCTTTCTCTAAAAAGACTGTCCTATAACCGCCCAATATGTCCTACCAGACTGACTACCCGGGATGCTACTAAAGGACACCAGATAATGTTTCATCTACTAAGGAAGGCTGTTTTTTTCCCTTCAGGGGGATGGGTGGGGGACATTTCAGCTAGGCGGTTTGCAGTTAGGGGGACCTTTTCCTTTTTTCTCTTTCTAGAGCCAAAATGTCATAGACTCTAAGAAAGCTAAGGGTGTAGGTCATGTTTGAAGAACAGCAAACAATAGCAGGGGAAAAAAAAGGGCTACCATTAATTCTTAACTCCCAAGAGCCTGGAATGAAAACCAGAGATGCCTTGTGGAACTTGGACATTGTTAGCGAAAATATTTTAGTTATCGGGTCAGAAAAGGTAACTTGGCTGAAAGGACTTCACTCTTGCAGTTTCTGCCTCCCCCGTAATTCGTGGGTAATTACAGGCATGCTCAAAAAACACTCAGGGCATTCATCATACAGAGTGTTTTTAAAAAACCTTGAATTATTCTCATATTTGTCAGTCAGGTTTCCCCTGGTTCTATCAATAACAAAGATCTCAAAACTGGTGTGATAGCTCCTAATCTCTCTTTCTCTCTCTCCCACCCTCCACCTACCTTTGTTGAACATTTCTCAACATTTACATACACAGAGTTAACTCTAAAACAATTACACCTCTACAGTCCTGTTTAGTGTTTAAGCCATTTCCCAAGCATCTAGTAATCGGTCCATTAATTACTGGAGCTTTGAGCATTGTTTGAAGGCCTCCTCCATCAAAAATATTAATTATTTAACAAGGGACCATATTTTTAAGTGGTGCTGATAATCATCCAGAGTTTTACTGCTATAAGCATAGAGGCATTAAATATAGATGATACTAGCAACCGAGATTGTTTTTGTCTTTACACCAGGTTGATGCATAAAAACAAGCCAGTGATGGATTAAACTGGTTTACCTATTAACTCCTTGTATGACTAACACGATTTCCCGTTTCCTCTACTAAGTATCCACCAAGGATGACACAGTATGGGTTAGGCTCTCTGTAGTTTTCAATTTGATTTTGACTCCCTTTTATATATTCAGGGAACTTGAATGACTTGCAATAGCAAAAAGGAAGTGTGGCAAAGAGTGCGTCCTCAAATTGCTTGACATGGCCTCCAATCAATCAATCAATCAATATTTTTCTTTCATTTATTCATTCATTTAATGCTGCTTGAACACCTACTTTTGGCTCAACTCTGGGGTTATGGATTCCAAGCTAGTGGTGCAAACCCTGGTACAAACAGATGATTGCAATATGATAATTACTACATAGAGATAAATACAAAAATGCCATCGGGGAGTCAATCACGCATCTTTGAAAAGGCAACGTTTAGATGGGCCTTAAATGATGCCTAAAAGTTCAAAAGGTGGAAATATAGGTCAGGCCATTACAGGCAGGCATATGTACTATATGGTTAGTACTGTGCTAACCACAGTTGGGATATAAAATCAATGCAGAGTGTGCTCCTTGTTGATGAGGTTCTCACGATCTGAGCACTCCTGGTATTGTCATATACACGCATGGCTGGCACACTTAGTTTTCTGAGTTTGCCCTCAGGACCTTGCTACAAACAGCCTCAGGTGCTACCGCTGACAGCTGCCATGATCCTCTGCCCACGGGCCTCCCCCTCCAAGAAAGGTCCCTTCTCCCTAGTCTTACCCCCTCGATTACACTTTGTGATGCATTGAGGGTTGGCATGTGGATGTAACAACACAGCTGTGGGTTACTGGGAAATACCAGTGACTCAGTGACTGGCAAGCTTAATGTGTCACAATCAAAAACAAGAAGGCTCTTAGCCCCAGCCCCAGTCATGTGATTTCAAGAGCCTGGAAAGAAAACCATCACCACACTGTAGACAGTGCTGAACACACATAGCTCAGTCAGAGTCCTCAGGGTCAGCCAGGGTGGGAAGCATCCTTAGCCGCCTAAGTTTTTGCACACCATGCTCATCAGCCATGATCACTCTTTTGACTATGGGAATGTGGATATACACCTCCAAGAGATGAGAACAAAGTAGACTCTGTCTGCAACTGTACCGTGTGCCAAGGATGGGGCCGGGTGCCAGAGACAAAACGATGAAGAAGACATCATCTCCACCCTTATGAAGACAGAAAATGCCCACAGGCTCCCTGTCACTTTTCCATAATGCTTGGAAATCGATTTTATTTCACTTTTGTAGATTATTTACTGAGCTAATGAAATGTATCAAAGAGAGAAAACCACTTGTGTAGAAATGGTGATTTTAATTTTACAGGGGGTTTTATTTGAAAATTTATTTATTGTTCAGCTCACTTATTTCCTTTATTTTTGATTCAGGATGTACCATCAACGTGCCCCCCCCCCTTTTTTTTTTAACTCTACAGCACTGTTTTATCTCCCTATTTTTAAGTTTTTTTTTTTTACTAATGTGATTATTAGCTAGTAATTCACCAAGTTTCTATTTTTTTTATTTTGCTGTTGTTGTTAATATGCACAGCAAAACATACACCAATTCAACAGTTTCTACATGTACAATTCAGTGACATTGATTACGTTCTTTGAGTTGTACAACCATTCTCACCCTCCTTTTCTGAGTTGTTCCTCCCCCATTAACATAAACTCACTACCCACTAAGGTTCCTATCTAATCTTTGGAGTTGCTGCTATCACTTTAATCCCATATAGATAGTTCTTAAAAGAGCATAATGCTTAAGGCAGCCATTTTTTACTTGTTAAGCTAAACTATTGTTTGCTTTTAAGAAGACTTCGGGGTATTTTTGGTTTAAAGTTTAAACATTATCTCAGCGCACTAGTTTCAGGGGTTCATCCAGCCTCCACAGCTCCAGAAAGTCTGCAGTCTATGAGAATTTGAAATTCTGTTCTGCATTTACCCCTTTTGATCAGGATTCTTCCATAAAATCTTCGATCAAAATGTTCAGTAATGATAGCTGGGCACCATCCAGTTCTTCTGGTCTCATGGAAAAAGAGGCAATTAGTTGTTCATGTAGGCAGCTGGCCATACATTCCATATCCTCCTCATATTCCTGACTCTAGTTCTTCCTCTGTTGCTCCAGGCAAATAGAAACCAATTGTTGTGCCTTGGATAGCTACTTGCAAGCTTTTAAGACCCCAAGCACTACTCAACAAACTAGGAGGTAGAAGAGAAGCACTGAACACATTATTAGACCAATTAACTGGGATGTCCTGTGAAATCATGACTCTAAACACCCCCAGGTTTCTGTTTTTTATAATCAGTGAAAACAAAAAGAACTGCCAATCAGACACCTACTCATCATGAGATAACTACTGTTACCATACTGACTTGCTACAGTTAACCACGAGGCCAAAATTAAAACATTTTCACACACAAAGACTAGGATGATTTTCCTGTAAACAGATCGACCTCATATATTAAAAAATAAAGACTGTAAACATGCACTTAACCTATGACTCAGCAATGGCACTCTTGGACATTTATCTCACAGAAATAAAAACCTATATTTACACAAAAACCTGTGCATGAATGTTCATAGAAGCTTTATATTTGTAATAGTCCAAACCTGTAAACAACCCAAATGTCCTTCAACAGGCTAATGGTTAAACAAACTGTAGTACATCCGTATCATGGAATACTATATAGCCACAAAAAGAAACTATTGATACATGCAATTGATGGATCGCAAAGGAATTTTGCAGAGTGAAAAAAAAGCCAAATGCAAAAGAAGACAAACTGTATGATTATATCTACATAACATCTTGAAATATCAAAATTATACAGATGGTGAATGGATTGATGGTCATCAAGGGTTCAGAAGTGTGGTGAGTGGATGTGGCTATGAAGGGATAGCACAAGGGAGCTTTGATGAGAAAGTTCTGTATCTTGATTGTGGTGGTGGTTACATGAATCTACATATGTGTTAAAATTGCACAGAACCACACACACACATATACAAGTACATGTAGAAATGGTGAGATCTGATTAAGCTCTACAGAGGATTGTACCAGTATCACCTTCCCAGTTTTTATATCAACTGTAGTTAGGCAAGACATTGTCATTGAGGGAAACTGGATGAAGCATATACAGGACTTCCTTGTACACTATTTTGCAGTTTCTGGTAAATCTATAATGATTTCCAAATAAAAACTTTTTTTAAAAAAGGATTGTAGACTGGACGAAAGAAAAATAAAACAAAATCTAGCCATATGTTGCTTACAGGAGACCCACCTAAATCACAGAATCAAAGGTAAGCCCACTAAATCAACTGAAAAGTTGATAATAAAGAGGGAAAATATGCCAGTATTAACAACAATAAAAAAGAGCTGAAAAAAATTTCTAGAATCAGGCAAAGCAGATTTTAAGGTAATAGCATTCATAGACAAAAGAGGAACACGAATAATATGATAATACGAATAATCTACTAAGAAGATAATAACATAAAAAAAATTATCAAGATTAACACTGTAATCAATTCAACGGCAACAGGTTTGGGTTTTTTTGATTTTTAATATAAGTAAGTAATATTCCAGTTAACCAGTTGCCTTCGAGTTGACTTTGAATCATGGAGACCCCATGTGTGTCAGAGTAAAACTGGGCTCTACAGAGTTTCCAATGGCTGATTTTTCAAAAGTAGATCATCAGGTCTTTCTTCTGAGGTGCCTCTGGGTAGGAGCTTGAATCACAACCTTTTGGTTAGCAGCTGAACATGTTACTATTTGCACCACCCAGTACCTAACAAATAGAGACGTATTTCTTTTTTTTAGTACACATGCCACATTTATAAAAATCAACTAAATATCATATCACAAAGGAAGTGTCAACATATTTCAAGGAATCAATGTGCAAACACCATAATTAATCAACTTAGAATCCAAAAATGAACAAAGAGTAAAACCCCATTTGTTTTGAAACTTAAAAATCCACTCTTCAGTAAATAATAGATTAAAAACTAAATCACAGTAGCGATCACAAAATCCTTAGAACTGAATAGAGGTACCAAACCCATTGCCGCTGACTCAATTCTGACTCACAGCAACCCTATAGGACAGAGGAGAACTGCCCCACAGGGTTTCCAAGGAGCAGCTGATGGATTTGAACTGCCAACCTTTTGGTTAGCAGCCGAGCTCATAGGGCGACTACATAAGGTTGTTCAAGTTGTGCACCCCACAACTATAAGGGATACCACTAACATAGACTATGATGTGAATGGCGCCCCCTAGAGTTCTGTAGAGTGTGACCTGTACAACCTGGAGCAATCCTGCATGTTCCTGAAAATATCCCATGTAAAAATTTCTGCAGGTACAGTTAAAGCTGTGCCAAGAAGCAACTTTCTAACACTAAAAGCTTTCATTACAAATAACTGAAATAATATATGACTGAAAATTAACATCGCATTCAACTCAAGAAGCTAGAATGAGTACAACAAAATAATAAAGAACAGAATTTACTGTAATAAAAAGCAAAGAAAAAATAAAAGATCAACAAAACCAACAGTTTTTTTTTTTTTTAAAGAAGGCTAATAACTCTGGGATGACTGATGAAGAAATAAAAAAGGAAGAAGCACCAAAATATTAAAAATTAAAATAAGATAACACTATAATACACAAAAATAAAATTATAGATTGACATCATTTATAAGCATAATGCCCAAGGTATAATGAAATACTAGCAAAAAGAATTTAGTAGTATATAAAAATAGTTTATCATGATAAAGTATGATTTTTCCTAGTACTGCAAGGCTAGTTTTACTCCATGTTATAATCAAAGCAAAACAAAACCAGTTGCCGCTGAGTTAGTTCTGACTTATGGCAACTCCGTGTGTTTCAGAGTAGAACTGTGCTCTGCAGTGTTTTCAGTCGCTGATTTTTCGGAAGTAAATTGCCAGGCCTTTCTTCCCAGGCATCTCTCAGTGGATTTGAATCACAAACCTTTCGGTTAGTAGCCGAGCACTTAATCATTTGTGTCATCCAGGGACTCCTTATTTATGTTATACTTACTAACAATTTAAAGAAGAAAAAATATAGGATCATCTCAAAAAATATGTCTCAACATATACAAAAAAAAGTATTTGATAGTAGTCAATATTCATTTATGATAAAAAAAAAACTCTTAGCAAACTAGGGATAGAAAGGAACTTTTGTAACCTGATAAAGGATATTCATTCAAGATCTACAGTGACTATGAGACTTTTCAAGCATTTCCATTAAGGATTGGAATAAGGCAAGACTGCCTGTTATCAGCTTCAGTCAACATTGTCTAATCAATAAAATAAGACAAGAAAAAGAAACCAGAAAGGCAGAGATAAATCTGTATTTACTTGCAGATTATGTTATTTTCTATGAAAAAAAAAAAACAATTGCATGGCTATTAATCAATTAGAAAATGTAATAGAAAAAATGTTTGTATTCACAATAACAACAAACTCAATAAAGTAGCTAGAATCAATCTGTAACAAATGATGGGCAATAACTTTGTGGAGAAAAAGAAAATTTTATTGAAGAACATCAAAGTACACTGGATTAAAAGAAAGGTATACCATGTTCATGGATTGGAAAGGCTCAATTTTGTGAAGATGATACTTCTACCCAAATTGATCTTTAAATACAAAGCAATTCTATTCAGATTCAAACTGGCTTCTTTGTGTAACATAGTAAGTCAATCCTAAAGTTATACGGAAGAGCACAAGTCCAAGAATAATTAAGACTATTTTGAAATAAAAAATACAGAAACTTTTTACAAGAATACTTAAAACCATTAGCACTAAGATAATTAAATAGGCCAATGGGGCCCTGGTGGCACAGTGGTTAAGAGTTAGGGCTGCTAACCAAGAGGTCCGCAGTTCAAATCCACCAGCTGCTCTTTGGAAACCCTATGGAGCAGTTCTACTCTGTCCTACAGGGTTGCTATGAGTCAGGATTGACTTGATGGCAATAGGTTTTTTTTTTTTTTTTTTAATGGAACAAAACAGACAATCTAGAAACACATTTTCTGTATATAGGACAGTTGATATTAAAAGTAGTAGGAAAGGCAAACTATTCAATAAATAGTGTTGGGACATTTGACTACCTGTAAGAAAATTAAATAAAATCAAAAGTATATCTATCTTCACCTCACACCACACACAAAAACAAATTTGGGGCACATTAAAGATCCAAATATGAAAAGCAAGGTGTAATTGGGAAAAGATAAAGGAAAATATGTGTTATGACCTCAAAGGTAGGGAAGAATTTTTTAAGGAAGACACAGAAAGCAAAAACCACGTGAGAAAATACTGATATATGTGACTACTTCTGTGGAAGAAAAGATACACAAATAAAATGAAAAGAAAAGCCCAACTGGGAGAAGATATTTGCAACAACTATAACCTTGTTGTTGTTGTTAGGTATCATTGAGGAGATTTTCAGCTCATAGCAACCCCATGGGACAGAGTTGAACTGCACCGTAGGGTTTTTTTGGCTGTAATTTTTACAGGAGCAGATCACCAGATCTTTCTCCTGTGGCGACTCTGGGTGGGTTTGAACTATCAACATTTCAGTTAGCAGCCAAGTGCTTAACCATTGCACCACCAGAGCACCTAGGAAGGGATCAGGGATTAGTATCCTATATATATGATAGATAGATAGATAGACAGACAGATAGACAATAGTAGAGATAGACAGAAAGATAGATACCAGGGCTCAGATAGATATGCTGACTTAAATCAGTAAGGAAAGGAGAAAGGTATACAATCCAATGGGCAAAAGACATAAACAGATATTTCATAGAACCATGAAAAGATGCTCAATTTCACTGGTAATTAGAAATGCAAATTAAAACAAAATAGAGACAGAAATTAAATTATTGTGTTATAATGTGGAAAAATGGGAGTTCTCACTTACTGCTATTAGGAATGTAATTTGGTACAGCCATTTTGGAGAACAATTTGGAGATTTTTAGTATTGAAAATGATTGCCCAGCAATATACCCTATGTTCTTGCACAATGTTACAAGAAGACATGTAGAAAAACATTCCTTTAGCATTGATTGTAATAAAAAATGCTGAAAAATTCCAAATATCTACCAACTGGAGAACGAATCAATAAATTGTAGGGTATATTATATAATAAAATACTATAGATCAGTAAAGATGATGATCTAGATTCTGGATTTCTTAAGGATTCCAAAGCTCCATGAATCAACATAGAAATCTGGAAAGCATAACAGGGAGCAAAAAGGGCAAATTAAGATGTTTTTCAATCCTCAAACCTTATTCTTTTGTAAGATAAGAATAAGTTTCTGCAGTTACCTCTTTGAGAGAGGAAGTTCCTTGAAGTTATAATTAGAAATGATACTGTTACAGTATTCGTGGACCCCAATTCCTTTTGATATGGGTAGCCCTGGAAAAATGCCATCACATGTGGTTATGCAATTGTTCCATAATTTCTTGTGGCAAGCAATAACAACAACAATTTTTTTAATTAAAAAAAAAATTGCTAACTACTATAACTCTACCCTAACTCTGAGTATCAGACACATACTAATAATGACTGCGTGATAGAACTTTTTTCGTATTTTATTTTGGTATTCTTAAAACATTTAAAAGCCTACACAAATTCATGTTTTAATCTTCACTCCGTATTCCCTGAAGTCCCTTGAGAGTGAAGCGAACAATATGAAGGGAGGGAGAATCTGCTAATATAAGCTAGGAATTTCTGATAAATTATCTATTATCTGATAAAGGATAGGAATTTGGATACCACATTCTTCTTCACATTAAAAAGAAATTCTGCATAGAGTCAGCAGGCCAGCCTGATGGAGGAGTGTCCCATAATTTCAGCAGTGCTTCTGACTCCAGTGATAAGAACTGCAATTCCATTCATACAACTGGAAAGTTAGAAAGCAGCTCTGGCTGTAATCACATTGCCAATCCTGAGTGCGATGTCGGTGAAGAGAAATTGCTAACCATTAAAAAGGTGGAATTGGTACTCAGCCCTTGTCCTTTCAAGTAAAATCTAGAAGGATCAGAATTCCTCTAGATTCCTAGTCTACTTAGAATGAGTTATCATCCTCATAAACCACGAGCATTTGTATAGTGGCTGATGGTTTATGTACTTAATGACTTAACCAGAAAAGCAGCAATGAGTAGTGGAGAAAATCTGGACTTTGGAGTCTGTGGTGTGTGCAAATCTCAGTTCTGCTCCTTTCTAGCTGGGTGATTCTGCCTAGTTGTTTGACTGCTCTGATCTCAGGGAAGGAAAGTAAAACAGGGATGGCTACTGATACCTGTCTTCTAAGGTTTGCTGTGAGGATTAGAAACAATATGTAAAAGGTGTTCTGCTCATAGAAGATAGAAAATAAGCGGGAACTAATATAATTGAACAAGCCAGCTAAGCAAGTATTGCTTTTTAATACGAACGATACAGGGCAGTGGTGGCTCTGTGGTAGAATTCTTGCCCTCCACACCAGAGGCTGGGGTTCAATTCCTGGCCAATGTACCTCACGTGTGGCCACCACCCATCTGTCAGTGGAGGCATGCATGTTGCTTTGATGCTGAATAGGTTTCAGAGGAGCTTCCAGACTAGGAGGGGCTCCCAAGAAAGGCCTGGTGACCTACTTCTGAAAATCAGCCAATGAAAACTCTGGATTACAATGGTCTGATTAGCAACCAGTCATGGGGATGACACAGGACTGGGTAGCACTGAGATCCATTGTGCATGGGATCATCATGGGTTGGGGTCTGACTCCCCAGTGATAACAACAAAATATTCCAGGCATGGTGCTAAGTGTTAGGAATACAGAATGAAAAACAGAGTTGGCATTCTAGCTGTGGGCATACAAAACAATTACAAAGTAATATAAGTGGAGAGCTGTGTAAGAAGCAATGGTAACCCAGAAGGAGAAGTGTGCGTCTGATGTGAGGTTAGGAAAGACTCCTTAGACAACATAATTTTGAACTGAGATGTGAAGGATGAACCTCACACGAACTTCGTATGAGGCAGGTACTGGTGTTGATGTTTTACGAGTGAAAAGTGAAGCTGAAGCTTATAGTTGAGTTACACATCAGTATTAAGTGGGAACACTGCTCCCATCAGCAAAGTCTTCCCATGTCCCTGTTATTCTACTTCTAGGTGATAGAACCCCAGATTTTTGACTCCAAGGTCTACAGTTTTACACTATGAAAACATTTTAAATCACACACACATTTATGGCTTAATCTTCACTCTCTGCTCTTCTACTCCACTTGGTCCCTTGAGTTTGAAGCAAGCAATACGAGG
>NW_004443971.1:16452233-16466200 GCF_000243295.1 Trichechus manatus latirostris
TTTGAATTAATAGTAGTTAAGAATACAGTTAATTTCTCTGAGAGGTTTCATTTCTCAAATTTCACAACTCTATTGGAAGGAATTCAGTTAGCTGGAATTTTAGTTCCAAAGGAAATAGGCTTCTCTAAGTGAAATCTTCTATTTTATATGACTGACACCATAATTTCTACTTAACCACTTGATTAAAACAAAAACACACTGCCGTTGAGTCAATTCAGACTCATAACAACCCTATAGGACAGAACAGAACTGCCCCATAGAATTTCCAAGGAGCACCTGGTGGATTCGAACTGCCAACCTTTTGGTTAGCAGTTAAACTCTTAACCACTACGCCACCAGGGTTTCCAACCACTTGATTTAGAGACTAAGTATTAGCAAGTGTGAAAGAACTATTACATCCTTTTTAGACAGTTGACTATAGAGCCCTGGTGGTGCAGTGGTTAAGAGTTCAGCTGCGAACCAAAAGGTCTGTGCTATGAGATGGAATCAACTCAACGGCAATAGGTTTGTTTGTTTGTTTGTTTTGGTGTGGGAGGGAATAACTTCCCACATAAACATTCTCTAGGAGCAGGTGTCCAGCCTGGCCACTCCACTTTGTCAGAATGTCCTCATCCAGGGCCTGCACCAGCCTGGGACGAGGACTTATTGACCATTATTTGACTTTGGTTTGATTTGGGGATTGGTGCTGGATGAAATAACGGAAAGTGGCTTGAGTTTGCTTTCTCTGACATACTTCAAAACACCAAAGGCAATAATGGCGTCTTTTTCATTTTTACCAGGAAGATAATGTTCTTTGTAGCAGGAGACTTGGTTACTACATATTTTTACGCAAACAACACTTGCTTTCTACATTTGTTTGCCAACCATGCCCTCCCCGTGCGAGGTATTTTCATAAGCGTGCTATGCAAAAAATTAGCATAGGGCTCTTAGGAAAATACCTGGGTAGGGGGAGGCCGTGGTTGGGAAACAAATGTAGAAGACACATGCTATTTGAGTAAAAATACAGTCGATAAAGATTTTAAACTATGGCTTTGTACTGAATTAATACGTCAGTTATTGTTAACATCAGGAAGACCATTTTCAGATAACTGTACACCAAGGATTGTATTCCAGAAGAGGCATTTCCCCCAAGTCACTTATATGACTTCCACGGATATAAATAGAGATGTTGTAAATAGTAATAATTTATCAGGTACTATGTGCCAGGCATTGTGCCAAGTCCTTCATATTAATTATTAACTTTAACCCTCGAAACAATACTTCATATAGATTATTATTACCTATTTTACAGATGGGGCATCTGAGGTTATATAGGTTACTACACGGATGTAGTAGAACAAAATCTGAATTTAAGTCTGTAGTCTTCACCACCAGACCACATCACCTCAATAGCAGGAAACTAATCATGAATGCCTATCCTTTTTCTCCCTTCCTTTCTACTTCATTCAAATGCCTTTGTGTAGTCAACAAGACACAAAAATGTAAATATCTTTCTCCACCACTTGTCTGTCAGTTTGTTGTACTGTGGTGGCTTGCATGTTCCTGTGATGCTGGAAGCTACGCTACCAGCATTTCAAATACCAAAAGGGTCACCCATGGTGGAGAGGTTTCAGCAGAGCTTCCAGACTAAGACAGACTAGGAAGAAGGACCTGGCAGTCTACTTCTGAAAAGACTGGCCAGTGAAAACCTTATGAATAGCCGCGGAATATTGTTTGATAATAGTGCTGGAAGAAGAGCCCCTCAGGTTGGAAGACACTCAAAATATGACTGAGGAAGAGCTGCCTCCTCAAAGTAGAGTTGACCTTAATGACATAGATGGAGTCAAGCTTTCAGGACCTTCATTTGCTGATATGGCATGACTCAAAATGAGAAGAAACAGCTGCAAATATCCAATAATAATTGGAATGTGGAATGTTTGAAGTATGAATCTAGAAAAATTGTAAATCACCAAAAATGGAATGCATAGACATCCTAGGCACCAGTGAGCTGAAATGGACTGGTATTGGCCATTTTGAATCAGATAATCTTATGGTCTACTATGCTGGGAATGACAAATTGAAGAGGAATGGCGTCACAGTCATCATCAAAAGGAACATTTCAAGATCTATCCTAAAGTACAACGCTGTCAGTGACAGAATAATTTCCATACACCTATAAGGAAGACCAGTTAATATGACTATTATTCAAATTTATGCACAAACCACTAAGGCCAAACATGAAGAAACTGAAGATTTTTTACCAACTTCTACAGTGTGAAATGGATCAAATATGCAGTCAAGATGCTTTGATAATTACTGGTGATTGGAATGAGAAAGTTGGAAACAAAGAAGGACAGGTAGTTGGAATTTATGGCCTCGGTGATAGAAATGATGCCAGAGATTGCATGACAGAATTTTGCAAGACCAATGACTTCTTCATTGCAAATACCTTTTTTCCAAAAACATAAACGGCAAATATACACATAGAACTTGCCAGATGGAATACACAGGAATCAAATCAACTACATCTGTGGAAAGAGACAATAAAAAGACTCAATATCATCAGTCAGAACAAGGCCAGGGGCCGACTGGGGAACAGACCATCAATTGCTCATATGCAAGTTCAAGTTGAAGTTGAAGAAAATTAGAACAAGTTCACGAGAGCCAAACTATGTCCTTGAGTATGTCCCACCTGAATTTAGAGACCATCTTAAGAATAGATTTGATGTGTTGAACACTAATGACTGAAGACCAGAGGAGTTGTGGAATGACATCAAGGATATCATAAATGAAGACAGGAAGAGGTCATAAAAAAGACAAGTAAGAAAGAAAAGACCAAGATGGATGTCAGAAGAGAGTCTGAAACTTGCTCTTGAATGTACAGTAGCTAAAGCAAAAGGAAGCGATGATGAAGTAAAAGAGCTGAACAGAAGGGTGGCTCAGGAAGACAAAGTAAAGTATTATAATGAAATATGCAAAGACCTGTAGTTAGAAAACCAAAAGGGAAGAACACACTTGGCATTGCTCAAGCTGAAAGAACTGAAGAAAAAATTCAAGACTCAAGTTGCAATATAGAAGGATTCTATGGGGGAATATATTAAACAATGCAGGAAGCATCAGAAGCAGATGGAAGGAATACACAGTCACCGTACCAAAAAGAATTGCTCGACGTTCAACCATTTTAACGGAGAAAAGACTGAAGTTGTTGAGGATTTCATTTTACTTGGATCCACTATCAATGCCCACGGAAGCAGCAGTCAAGAAAGAAAACGATGCATTGCATTGGGCAAATCTGCTGCAAAAGATCTCTTTTAAGTATTAAAAAGCAAACGTCACTTTAAGGACTAAGGGACACCTGACCCAAGCCATGGTGTTTTCAATCGCCTCATATGTATGTGAAAGCTGGACAATTAATAAGGAAGACTGAAGAAGAATTGAAGCCTTTGAATTACGGTGCTGGTGAAAAATATTGACTATACCATGAATTGCCAGAAAAATGAACATATCTGTCTTGGAAGAAGCATAGCCAGAATGCTCATTAGAAGCAAAGATGACGAGACTGTCTCACATTCTTTGGATGTTATCAGGAGGGACCAGTCCCTGGAGAAGGACATCATGCTTGGTGAAGTAGAGGGTCAGTGGAAAATGGGAAGACCCTCAAGGAGATGGACTGACAGAGTGGCTGCATAACTACAATTGTTAGGATAGCACAGGACAGGGCAGTGTTTTGTTCTGTTGTGCATAGGGTCGTTATGAATCAGAACTGACTTGATGGCACCTAACAACAACAGTGGAATAAAACGTAACTTGCATTCCTTACTTTTCTGGTAACTTCCTTTTGCACATCACAATCATGACTTTTTCAGATTTAGATGAAAAGTATGGCAAAGAAAATCTTAGGTCTAATTTTGAAAAGAATACAAACGCAGCATTTCAGTGATTATTGAAACCTATCTGTGCTCTTTTCTTGTGCATGGAGTCAGGATATTTCCTTTCAAATCCTGGCTCTGCATGACTGTGTACAAGTCCCTTAACCTCTGTTAGCCTCAATTTCCTTATCTAGAAATGAGAGGTGGTGGGATTAGGCAATCTGGCAGATTCTTTTCTGTGTTAACGCTCTAGGATCTGGTCTTTCCTGTGCTGAGGCTAAAGTTGCAGTAAAAAAACCTGAGCAGCTCAGGGTGTGGGTGTTAGGTGCAGTGCCCCCTGCTGAGGCTCCTGGAGGTGACCCCATGCAGTTTGCCAATTGTTTTCATGACTCGGATTTGTAAACAAACATGAGGGTTGAAGAAGGCTCTTTCATTGATAAAATAGGAATGAAGAGAACAGCATGTGTGTGGAATATGCATTGGTCTACTGAAAAGAAAGAATAGAAAAAAAGAGAAGAGGCTGAAGAGAGAAGCAGTGGTAGGCACACACCGTGTTGCCCATGGTATGTTGGATTTTGACCTCTTTATTTGGTGCACTGCGCTTTATCTGGAACCATGTCCCCGAGGTCCACAGTGCAGTTCCGCATCATACTGAGTTTTCTACTCTTTGCAAAGCCTGTATGTTGCCAATTCAGGCACTGCCTAGTAGAATGCCATTGCACATAGTAGGTATTTGATAGATTTTTTGGAATTTAATTTTTTTTAAATGATGAAAAGCCTTTTACTTTCATGCTAATTCTTGGTACTTGGCTTGGTTCCGTTTGTTTGGAATTTAACCCTCTTAACCAAACACAGCCATATCTGAGGATCGGACTCATCAGATTTTTATCAGTAAACTAGGGCGAAGGCTTCAAGAATGACTCAGATATGAGTCACTGATTTGCTCCATTTTAGAACAGACCCAAAGCCCAGGAGTGTCCAGAGTTCACTAAGTGCCAGGGCTCTGAGCTGGCCGTGATAATCGACTAACGTCTTCTGAATCAATACTAAGACAGCCACTTTATTTTGAAGGTTTTTTTGCTTTGGTTTGCTTTGTTTTAAAGTGTAATAGTTTCGACCCATTCTTATGTTAAAGATATACATATGTATACATATAACTTGTACATGGATACAATTTCTTGAATGATGGACAAAAAGTTTTAACAGTATTATTATGGAGATCTAATTCTTACAAGAGGAGGCTGGAGATACTTTTTCGCCTCATATCCTTGAACTGTTAGAATTTTTTGACACGTATATTTAGTATTTTTATATTATATACTGTACTCATTGCTTCTTGTTTTTTTTTGAACACTTTATTGTGGTTTAGGTGAGAGTTTACAGAGCAAATTAGTCTCCCAATTATACACAGCTTGTTTCGTGACGTTGTTTGCAAACCCCTGAATGTGTCAGCACTCTCCTGCCTTCCTCCTTGGGTTCCCCGTGTCCATTTGCCCAGTTTTCCTGCCCCTATCTTCCTTATGAAGTTTGCTTTTGGGCAAATGCTGCCCTTTAGATCTCGTATAGTTGATTGTTCTGAGGTGTATATTCCTCACTGGTATTACTGTTCATTTTATAGGCCTGTCTATTGTACGGCTGTAATGTGATCTCTGGGAATGATTTCAGTTCCAAGTTTGAAGACTAAGGGCCATAATTCTCAGGGATTTTATCAGTCTCTATCAGACCATTAAGTCTGGTCTTGTTCATAAGTTTGAATTTTGTTCTACATTTCTCTTCCACTCTGTCCATGACCTACTATTGTGGTCCCAGTCAGAGCAGTCGGTAGTGGTAACCAGGCACCATCCAGTTCTTCTGCTCTCAGGCTAGTGGAGGCCATGGCTCATGTGGTCCATCAGTCGTTGGGACTAACTGTGTCCTTGAGTCTTTGGTTTTCTTCTTTGCTCCAGACAGGAAGAGACCAGTAGTTCCATCTTAGATGGCTGCTTGCAAGCTTTTAAGACCTCACTCCCTACTTACCAAGGTAGGATGTAGAACATTGACTATACGGATTATGATATGCCAATTGACCTAGATGTCCCCTGAGACTATAGTCCCTAGCCCTCAAGCCCAGTATCTCAGTCTCGAGAGGTGTATGGTTATGGCTATTCTGAAATTTTAACAAAGCGGCTGGCACTGTCAAAGCAGGGAGAAATGTCAGCCAGAGCACACATTTTCACTTCATTTTCCTTGTGGGTTATTCCCAGTTTGCCAGGCCAATATGTCTCTGAAAAATCATCTCACTAAATAGTAGTACTTAGCCAAATGACAATATTAGTATTAACAACTAAAATATGATAAATATTTTTAGGCATAAGCTGTTCTCAGAAATATGCCTAAATAAATGCTATTTAGGCAATTATATTCTAGTGCCAGCAGATAACAAATGATAATCACTTCTTCCATGGCTGTAAATACATATTGATTAAGTTGGAACTCCAAAATGAATTCTATCTGGTCATTGCTAAACTGCTCTGCTCACTGAAAGAAGAAAAAAAATCCACACAACACCTATTATACTGCATTTAATTAAGACAAGCATCAACTTTATGTGCCATTATTTGCTTCTGCCAAATCTCTATGGTGTAAATATTGAACGGTGGCATCTCTTGAATGCTAATCAATCTTTTCTGAATTTCAAATGATTACATAAATTTTAGGAAATGCTTATTTGCCAGCATTGCTCTCAGCTGCATATATATTAGCGAGGCATCAGTATGAAGATATGTGTAGTTACTTGACAAGTGTCTAGTAAGTATTTTTCTAAATTAGAATGTCATATATGAGAAGGTAAAAACTGAGACTGAATGTTAACTGTAATAAGCACCTTGGGATATTTCTTTGGCTTAGCTGACTTGTGAGGTACAATTTAACAAATGCACTTGGGCAGAGATACGAGGTGACTATAATACAGCACTAGACTTTGTAGGCCTGTTGTGATGTTGTTTGTGTGTGTGCACACAGGTATAGTGTGCTGTGTGTTTGTGGGGCATGTGGTGTGTATGATGTGTGTTTGTGTGTGTCGTGTATGAGTATGGTGTGTGTTTGTGGTGTATGTGGTGTGTGAGTGTGTGTGAGCATGGTGGGTGTTTGTGTGAGTGTATGACGTGTTTGTGTGTATGTGTGTGTGGTGTATGAGTGTGTGAGTATGGCGTGTGTTGTGTGTGTGTGAGCATGTGTGTGAGTGTGGTATGTGTTTGTGTGAGCATGGTGTGTGTTTGTGTGTGTGGTGTGTGAGTATGCATGAGTGTGTGTGTGTTGGTGTGTGAGTATGCATAAATGTGTGTGATGTGTGAGTGTGTGTGTGTGTGTGTGGTGTGTAGTGTGTGATGTGTGGGTATAGTGTGTATTTGTGTAAGTATGGTGTGTTAGTGTGAGTATGATGTGTGTTCGTGTATGTGCTGTGTGCACGTGTGGTGTGTGTGTGAGTGTGGTGTGCATGAGTGTGTGAGGCTATGTATAGATAATCATATTTAGATGAAGGCTGTAATGAGGCAAATGTTGTGACCAGCCTCAGGAAGGACAATTACCACATAATGGAAAGATGGGTTTTTGCTGTTTCAAGACCATCTTTTATGCAGATGCCACAGAAGTAGAATTTTATGATATGCAGACGTCCATGCTTGTTTTAGAATTAAATATTCAGACAAAAGTTGTGATGCACAAATTCAATTTCTACAAGTTTTCAACCCTTTCTGAAGCTTTTACAGCATTCCTGGGGGTGGCAGTCCTCTAAGCAATGGGAATGGGCCTCCCTCTAGGTGAGCTGGTGGTTCGCTTTAGAGCAAATGACACACGTGGGCTGTCCTCTGATTTATAAGGTGGGTGGTTCGTTCTGCTTTAGGTACTGCAAACACAGAGCTTCACCACTGTGATCAAATTTCTCCGTTTCGGAAGCTTCTTTTATTAACTGGATTAAATGCTGCAAAAGGCAATTCAGTTTTCCCTTTGTTTCTGTTGCTTTCCTTAGATTGTACTCTCTTATTCTCTCCACACACAATAGGGATACCTAGTCTGATGACAAGGAGCCCTCGTGGCACAATGGTTAAGCGCTCGTCTCCTAACTGAAAAGTTGGTAGTTCAAACACACCCAGCAGCTCCATGAAGAAAAGACCTAGCGATCTGCTCCCATAAAGACTGCAGCCTGGGGAACCCTATGGGGCAGTTCTACCCTGTCACTGGGTTGCTAAGAGTCAAAAATAGACTCCACGGCACCTAACAACAAGTTTGATGACAATAAGCGCAAACCAACAAGCTGCTGGAGCCTGTCCTGGCGAAATGGGCAAAAAAAGTACCCTCTTTCTTTCTGAAACTCTCCTGCAGTCCTATCTTTGAAGGTGTGTTCTATGATATATAGGGGTGGCTCCCGAAGCCCTGAGGGAAGGGAAGACTCTAACTGTGTTCCCATGGACACTCTTTCTGGCAACTCCAAGCCTGGAAAAGGGAGCGTGAGAGTCCTGAGCACAGCTCGAGCCGCAACAACTTTCCCAACCAAATAACCCGTAACTGGCCAGTCACTGGGTGAGCCTGCAAATGGTTTGCTCCCGACGTGAGGTGGGAGAACGACCTCTTCATGATTTACACGGCAATGCCAGGCTGACATCTGGACTTGGAAAAGCACGCGGAAAAGCACTTTAAGCAGCCAGCTTACACTCTCTTCTGCACCATGAGGGTTTCCATCGCAGGGCTACCAAATAACTGAGCAGATGAGAAGAAGGTATGCACAGTGAATTACTCCTTCTTATAGTTTAGCACATACCAGCCTTGATGGTGGCTTCATGATAGTCTTTCCTGTGGAGCAATTAAGAAGGATCCTTCCTTAAAGAAAAATATAACAGCCAAGCAGAAGAGAGGCCTGTTTGAAGTACCATGGTTTTCTGAGCTCTGTTAACACCAGAACCTTGTGTATGCCACACTTAATGATTGAATGTTTACTATTTCTACAAGTCCCTGTTGTCTCTTCTTAAGTGCAATGTGAGATCAATAGTTGCACTGCAATTTTTTGCTCATTGATAAAGCCTGCAATTTTCAAATAAAATCTTTATCTGCGTATGTGTGTGTGTGTACATGTATATATATATGGAGTCCCTGGATGGTGCAAATGATTAATGCGCTCAGCTTCCAATGGAAGGGTTGGAGGTTCAAGATTACCCAGAGGCACCTTGAAAGAAAGGCCTGGCCATCTATCTCTGAAAACTCAGCCATTGAAAACCATATGGAGCACATTTCTACTCTGACATACATGGGGTCACCATGAGTTGGAGTCAACTTGATGGCAACTGGCTTATATGTGTGTATATATGTGTGTATGTACACACACACACACACACACACACATATATATAGTCCTGACAGTGATAATAGTTCCCATATGTGATTATTGTACTAGAGTCTTAAGCTCCACACACAGACCCTGGCTGCGTTTAAGACATGTGAGACCCATCTCCCTATTGTCATTTTGCATTACCAGCTGCTCTTTGGGGAGCTTTGACAGTACATCTTGGCCAGGTTCTGACATCAAAAGCCAGGAGGACAAATGGCATACTTACGTAAAGAAAAAACAAAGGCTAGACTTTTATTTAAATGTCAAAGCAGAAGAATTACTGGGTACAATTCAAATAAGGAAGAATACCTGTCATATCAGATACTAAAGAGTATCGGAAAACTAATCACTGCAAATAAATTTCCTCAGTCCAAAAAACAGAACTCATCCACATTTTCCAGCTAGTAAACATGGTGCAATTTTATTTCCTATTTACAATGTCAACATCATACTGCATGAGCAGAGCTACTGTTGAACTCTTTAGGAAAGCTGAAGACTCCATCTGAAAATGGAATTTACTAACACTCTCCCCCCGCCACACACATACGCCAAGAAGCTTCATCAGCCTGAGCCTTATGGACACCTTCAGCTCTTCTGTTTCTACTTTATGGTTTTTAGTACCGATGAATACCAAAGGGGAAGAGGAATGGCCAGCAAGTTGGTTTTGTTCACTTTCTCCTTTTAACATCACAAAGAGTTAAAATAGCCACTGGTATAAGTAATTAAAGCTTATGATCTTCTAGCTTTCCTAATTTTTAGGGAATGGCCCAAAGAAAATGTCAAACCTAAGATATGATCAAACCAAAAACCAAACTTGTTCCCATAGTGACCCCATAGGCTAGGGTAGAACTGCCCCATAGGGTTTCCAAGGCTGCAAATCTTTATGGAAGCAGACTGCCACATCTTTCTCCCACAGAGTGGATGGTGGGTTTGAACCGCCAACCTTAAGGTTAGCAGCCAAGCACTTAACCACTGTGCCACCAGGGATCCTCGTAAGATATGCCAATAAACTTCCATAAGGAGGACTTCTCTGGAGAGGAAGGTACCAAGGCTTCGAGGCAAATGCTTTCTTCAAGTTCAGTGAAGCTTTGGGACCGAGAGTTCACATGGAGATAATAACAAATATGATATATCTGGGAAACCAAATGAAGTAAAAGGTTTTATAGGTTTAGAAACCAAGGGAAGCAAAACACTTTATAATTACTCAGAATATTTAATGAAGACTGGGAATCATGTAAAGCAGTTCCCTATGTTTTTACCTGGGGGCAGCGGTGGTTCAGTGGTAGATTTCTCACCTCCCTTCAGCCAATGCACCTCACATGCAGCCATCACCCATCTGTCAGTGGAGGCTTGTGTGTTGCTATGATGCTGAACAGGTTTTAGTGGATCTACTTCCTAAAGTCAGCCAATGAAAATCCTTGGGCCACAACAGTCCAATTTGCAAGTGATCATGAGGATGGCGCAGGACCGGTCCTTCCCTTGTGCATTGGTCTGTTGTGCGTGGGGTAATTATATGGAAACTGAGACTAAACCGATTCCTTCTCCTTCATGAGTAAAATACATAGAATTAATTATTGGTGATCAGGATCTTCGTTCTATTTGAAATCATGACGCTAAGAGAAATGAGGTGGGGGCTGACTTGACCGCAGCTAACAATGTTTCCACCCAAATAGAGGCTGGTTTTCTTTTGGCCCATAATCCTCAAATGATTGTCCTAATTCTCTACATCATTTTGCCGATACAGACACTGTCTTACTTATCTAGTGCTGCTATAACAGAAATACCACAAGTGGATGGCTTTAACAAACAGAAATTTTTTCTCTCACAGTTTAGGAGACTAGAAGTCCAAATTCAGGGCACCGGCTCTAAGGGAAGGCTTTCTTTCTCTGTCAGTTCTGGAGGAAGATCCTTCTCATCAATCTTACCCTGGTCTAGGAGCTTCTCAGTGCAAGGACCCTGGGTCCAAAGGACTTGCTCTGCTCCTGACACTACCTTCTTGGTGGTATGAGGTCCTTCTCTACTCTGTTCAATTCTCTCTTTTATATCTCCAAAGAGATTGACTCAAGCCACAACCTAATCTTGTAGGTTGAGTCCCGGCTCATTAACATAACTGCCTCTAATCCTGTTTCATTAACATCATAGATGCAGGATTTACAACACATAGAAAAATCACATCAGATCACAAAATGCTGGACAGTCACACAATACTGGAAATCAGGGCCTAGCCAAGTTGATACACATTTTTGGGGGATACAATTCAATCCATAACAGATACCAGCTTAGTATGTATGTTGTATTTAATAAACATTGATTGATGAATTCAAATGTCCCTGAAGAGGACCATGCGCTGTAGCAGAGAAAGCACTGACTGGCATCTGGGGTTGCCAGTTCTAGTAGTCCTGGCTCTGTGCTAGATATATCATCTCATTTTGTTTTCTCAGCTACAACATGGGAGGGAGATGATCTCTTAGGTCCCTTTTCTCTGTAAGGGAGAAACTAGATGATTAACCCACCTGAAGATATTTTATTATTAACACCACTGAAGAAAGGTGCTACTCCACTTCCTTCTGCGCTTCGTTTTGGTGTCTGACACTTTTAGTGTAATGATTTCAAATAGAATCTAAATTCTGATCCCCAATAATTAATTATATTTATTAGTTTATTCACAAAGAAGAAGGAATCAGTTTAGTCTCATTTTCCTTATAATAACCCCCTTCATAACATTAAGACTTATCTACTTTCTTTCCAAGGTAAAAAAGATGCTAAATCTTCTAATATTTATCTATAGAATCTATGTTCTAATCTTCTCAACCTTCCTTCCTTCCTACCTACCTACCTAATTTTTCCAGTTTCCATTATGTCATTTCACTCATGAATGTAATCAATATTTATTAAAAACTGAATATATGTCAGATACTATGCTAGGAGCAAAACAGATACACTCCTGTGGTTGTGGACCTTATTGTTAATAAACTATACTTAAACTAATTTTTCTATAAATTTAACCACAAATAATTAAAACTATATATAAACTAACCGGATAGCTAACAGGCCTTTGCAGCACTTAGAACCAGAAAAGCCACAGAGCCCTCTTGATTTAAGGTTCATCTTAGTTTAAAACAGCCACACAGTCAAGGAGAAAAGTGACAGCTTTATCTCCTCTGTCCTAGAAATAACTCATTTTCTCCTCCCAAATGATAACTTTAAGGTCTTTCAGGATATGACGGTGTTACCCATCCAATTTCAAAATCCTTTCCAACTTGTTGGTTGAGCCACGCAAATACCGTTCTATTCTGGGACATTTCAGTACTTGCTTGGATGATCGTTTATATTTGAGATAATGCGCTGAACGCTTTCAAGATGAAGTTGTGGTCTGGCACTACATAGAGCCCCACTGTCCCTGGCATGAAGCAGACGACTCTTCAGTCAGCTTTGTTACTGAAAGATGCCCTTTGACCTTCAGTGTGTCCTCACAGAGGGGCTCATCCAAAAGCTGCAGCTTTCCTGTCTGTACCAGGGGAGTCATCCCCCGAGGCAACCATGGCCAATCTTCCCTGCGACTTTTGTCCCCATGAGGATGAATCCAACCTGGGATGTGTTATGGTGTCATAAGATGCCACCTTCAACATTTCGTGTGAAGCAAACAGCCAACCTGATGCACGAAGATCCAAAAAATGGATTTTCGCCATCTATTTTACTGTAAACAGAATTCTATTGATGCCAGGAAGGAGTTGTGCCACATTCCTCAACTATTGTTAGTCAACACAGGCTGCGCGCCTATGACATTACATTTACTTGAACCAGACTCACGTGCATTTGTCACCTGGTTTTAGCCATTAAAATTCACTCTAATCTTTCTGCAAGTTAGCGGTCTGAGACTAGCTTTCCCAAAGACCTTATAACTAAACATCTCCTCTCATAAAATGGGAGAATCCTAACTGATAACAGGAATAATCTACTTATGAGGAGATATTTGTTAGAGTCTTTGGTCTTTGGAAAAGTTAGTCTCAGAAAGCTAACCTGCACTTCAGAAGACATGAATTTTTGGCTAAACTATTACCTGTTGGAGCCCTGGTGGTGCAGAGGTTAAGAGCTTCGCTGCTAACCAACAGGTCGGCAGTTCAAATCTACCAGCCGCTCCTTGGAAATCCTATTCTACTCTGTCCTACAGGGTTGCTATGAGTTGGGATAGACTCGACAGCAACAGGTTTGCTTTTGGTTTTGTTTTGTTTTATTACCTGTAACATGTCATGAACTACTTAGATAAATGCCTTCAAGTTTAAAACTAAATAAGTCCATACATTCATCCATTTTAACCTGTAAACATCATGTAAGTACCCACTCTGTACCAAGCAGTGTGCTGGGAGACTGAGGTACAGAAAAAAATAAAGCACAATTTATAACCTCAATTGAGACTCAGCCTAGAGCATCGAATTTGACTGCGCAGATGCACTTGCAGAACAGAACATGGTCTTCTAACCATTGCAGTGGACTTGGAGAGCCTAAACTTAAAGAGGCTCGAAGCTAGTATTAGCCACTTTTTAAGGTGGCAAGGGGGGGAGAAAGAGAATAATAATCTTTCCAACTCAGCTGACTGTAAGAAAAGCTTTCAGAAATATTGGCAGGTCAGAGAAGAGAATAATTTAAAACAAATCTAGGGCATTCATTAGGGGAAAAAGGAGGCAATATGCCTCTAGTACTTTCTCTCACCACCTGGGATATAAAAAGAATCCAGCAGCGTTCAGCCACTGGGTCTCCAG
>NW_004443971.1:16467477-16515450 GCF_000243295.1 Trichechus manatus latirostris
AGCAGTGCCGGGAGCAGAGCACGTCCTTTGGACCTGAGGTTCCTGTGCTGAGATGCTCCCAGACCAAGGAAAGACTGATGTATCACAAGGACCTTCCTCCAAAGCCGACACAGAGAGAAAGCCTTCCCCTGGAGTTGACATCCTGGATTTGGACTTGTAACCTACTAGACTGTGAGAGAACAAACTTCCCTTTTTAAGCCATCCACTCATGGTATTTCTGTTATAGCAGCACTAGCTGACTAAGACACCCATCATTGGTTCTTCATGGTTTATTGCCTGGAGTATTAAAACCACCTTGACCTTGGAGTTTCCAGCCTTGCCCCCTCAACTTTCCACATCGCCACTAGAGTCATGTTTCAAAAGGCAAATCAATTTAAATTATCTTACCCATTTTAAAGCCCTTGCTATACTTCCTAAAAAAGAACCCGGGTCGCACAGTAGTTACGCACTCAGCTGCTAAGCAAAAATTGGTGGTTTGAACCCACTAGCCACTCCATGTGAGAAAGACGTGGTAGTCGGATTCTATGAAGATTACAGCCTTGGAAACCCTATGGGCAGTTCTACTCTCTCCTATAGGGTCACTATGAGTTGGAATCGACTCGATGGCAATGGGTTTATACTTCCTAATTGCCTACAGAACGAAGACGATGGTGCTTATTTTTGCTTATCGTTATATCTCCAGTTATATCTATCAGTGCCTGGTACAAAGTAAGTGCTCAGTAAGTGTTGAATGAATGTGCCTAAGGCCTTCCATGACCAGGCTTTTGCTTAACTCTCCAACCACATCTGCTGCTTCCCTCGGCCATAGTGATCTACTAACAGTTCTCTGAGCTCGCCTGCTCCCTTCTGCCTCCTTGCTTTTGTATCAGCTATCCTTTCGGCTTGGACCGCTGCATCTGCTTGGGTTCACACTCCACCTCCTCTTGTAATCTATGTGAAAAACACTCTCTCTCTTATCTCCCACGTGAGAATATTGCTGCAGCTTTCTCTCAACACAGCCCAGTCCACAACATTGTAATTTTTCTCCAGGCTCAGAAAGGCACAAGGTTGGGCTGAGCCGGGCTCAGAATGTATCGGGTTTCAGACTCAGAGCACTCAAACTCAAGAGGGTTTGGGACCTGCTGTACTAGCTCAGGACTTGGGCTCAGCTTTCAAGGGTGGCCCTGTTATGATTTCATTTCCATCACAGGTAAAACAGGTGTTTCGGGGCTAGCCGAGGTCCCTAAAGATTGATTATCCATCCATCTCAAATAAGTTGAAAAAATAAAAAAAGATGGATTATCCATTGTTTCCGTGGAGAAAAAAGTTTTCCATTTTCATAAATTGGAAAGCATCTAAACTTTACTGCCGGTTACTTTCTTTCTGTTTCTTTAAAAATAAATTCTTGGCCAAACTCTATTCACTTCTAATTTGAAAACCAAGCTTTCCTTTCTTTCTTAAACAACTGGCAGACGTGGTTTTAAGGGACATTTAGGCTTGCTCTTCACTGGTGCCCAAGGCTCCTGAAATGGTCAATATATTCATTAAACAAGACAATGTGTGACTGAGGTTCTGGTAAATAAATGGTCTTGTTGTTCAAGAAGATAACTTGTGAGGTCCAAAGGTTGAAAGCACTTCAGATGCCGAACTCCCACCACAACAGAATTGGCAGAGAATATAATTTTGTAGAATGAGTCAAAACATTTGAAGGAAAGATAAAAGTGATGAAAAACCAAAGATAGCTTATGGTTAATGTCAACATCTTCAAATGTAATACAGTTATTCAACTAATTTAAAATACCATTGAAGTGAGATAACTCTCTTTAAATATTTTATCACTAAGAAGCTATATGGTTTCTTTCTACATATATTAACACATTTTCATTTAATTACTGATCAAAGGTACTAGTTGAAAAGACTAAGATCTTGCCATAAACCAGAATTAATTTCTGAGATTGCAGCAAGCAGGCCAATGCTATCTTCCGTGTGACTTTATAAAAACTGTACTTGGGGTAAAGGATGTAGACTTGAATAGAACTTTCCTACTCATTGTGGTTAATGCAAAAACCACACAGGATCCAGTCTTGGCATTGTAAACCTTTGAACACGACATCTATAAAATTCTGTTGTCTTTTTAAATTTTCGGTAACGTTTCTTTTTGCTATATTTATCACGTTTTCCAAAATATGAAAATGCTCTTTTTATTTTAAATGTTGACTACATGTGAAAAATTAACTCTGGTAATATTACTTCAAACTGTTCCTTTATTAGCAACAGTTGGGTAGTGCTGTCAAGAAGGATTTTGAAACGAAAGTACCAGATTTGGGGAGCAGACACATCTGTTTTACTTTGCAGTTTGTTTTACTGTTTTATTTCTGAGAATATGAATTCACAACTATATTTTCACTGAAGACTAAAGAAAAAACATATGTTGGTAAATCTGATTTCTGCATTTTTTTTCATTCAAGGGAAGTTGCCTCCCTCAGGTCTCTGCCAATAAGTAATGAATGGACTTGGCAAAAAGTTTATTTAACTTGGCTTTATTAAGCCAGTAAAATGTAGAAATCAAGTAAGCGACAGGCAGAAAAATCTGTTCCTTTGAAGTCAATAAAAATCTATCCCCTTAATGCTTTTTTTATTCTAAGCAGTGGTGATTTTTCTCAACTGATTCATTGAGAACCTTGATTTAGCTCATCGGTCTTGCAGGGTTATCTTTCTTCTCCAAAGCTTTCCTGGAGAAGCACCCTCTGCCCTGGACAACCGTCATCTTTTATAGTTGTATAGTTGTGCATGTGGTCATGAGCATTCTCTAGTTAATCCTGATAGAGATTTAAGAAACAGGTTTTTAATTACTGTTCACATTTTGGAGCCCTGGTGGCAAAGTGGTGAAGAGCTCAGGCTGCTAACCGGAAGGTCGGCAGTTCGAATTCACCAGCTGCTCCTTGGAAACCCTAGGGGACAGTTCTACCCTGTCCTATAGGGTTGCTATGAAGTGGAATTGACTTGAGGGCATGCAAGAACAACAACAACATCATCCACATTTTAATGAATAAAAACAGTAATAGATAGCAAGATGAAACAAAAGTACATAGAAACAATCAATAGTAGAAAGAGGGCTAAAATTTGATACTAACCCTCTTTCCTAAGCTATCTCCATCAAGCCTCTGTCAAAGCTTTATATGCTGCTGTTCACCTGTCCATTATGGAAGAAAATCCAGGCTCCAACTTAATAACTCCTTTACCATACCCCCAAGCTATCAGCTAAAGGGCTATGAATCATGTGGAAATATGAAAACAGACTCACGTTTGCAGGTTTCATGATTTGAAAGGAAGGGCATGATCTTGATAGAACAAACGCATATATTAACTTCAAGACATTCAAAGTTTCGGCATCCTTTAGTATAATCTTTGGCTGTACGTAGTATGAGGAAAAGGATTCCTTACCTAAACTAAAGAGCACCAAGAATTTCAGACACACAAACTCTCGTTGATCAAACTGTAGCGAACGAAGCTTTGCCACTAACTCCTGTGCATGACTCATGAGGTTGTTGAGGGTGGCCCCAGCCTGGGAGGCTATTATGGAATAGTCCACCTGTAACACAGAATCACAGTTTCCATGACTGTCAAGATCAGAAATACATTTCACTTGGGGTTTTTAAGAATTGTGGCTAAAATCTGATTCCAGTAGAAGCCCAAAGTTTATGACAGAGGAGACTTTCCCAAGGAAGTTGAGACACATTCTACCGCTATAGAATGTATTACATTTGTTCTGATAAATCTAATCATTTTGATAAGCCTTGTAAAGAACAGGTTTAAGCCACCTACATTTTTATAGGGATACATACCTTTTTCTATTATGAATTTATATTATTATATAAGATTCAAAATTTTAGCTCTCGTGAATACCTTTAAAGAAAAGCATGCCCCCCTCCAAAAAAAATTGCTATCAAGTCAATTCTGACACGTGTCAGAGTAGAACTGTGCTCCTTAGGATTTTCAATGGCTGATTTTTTTGGAAGTAGATTGCCAGGCCTTTCTTCCAAGGTGCCTCTGGGTCGACTCCAACCTCCAATCTTTCAGTTAGCAGCCAAGTGTGTTAACAATTTACACTACCCAGGGATACAAAGAAAAGTATAACCTGTTGACTTGTTGCCGTCGAGTCAATTCTGACTTATAGCGATCCTACAGGACAGGGTAGAGCTAACTGCCCCATAGGGTTTCCAAGGAGCAGCTGGTGGACTCAAACTGCCGACCTTTGGTTAGCAGCTGAACCCTTAAACACTGCACCACCAGGGCTCCTAAGAAAACTATACTGTCCATAAAAAGTCAGTCCGGGACAGTGTTCTGTGTGCACACGATGACAGTAACTAGTACATGGGAAAAATGAAGGCCAAGATATATTTCTATTTGGATTAAGGGACTATATTTTAAAGTATTCATGGTTCAAAACTGCATGCTCATGGGTGACAGAGGATCACATTTAAATTATTCTTGTTTCATTGGCTACTTCCTAAAAAGTCATGACCTGTGACTACTACGTATTTTCAAATGATGATTAGTACATTTCTCTCTAAAGACAGCAATGACCTAACTTATAAGAAATATACTTCCTTGGCCTAGAAAACAAAACTAAGACGTTTTTCCTGCATTAAAAAAAAAAAAAAGCAAGCACTGTGAGGCACTGATCTTAGATTATTCATGGGGACTTAAGTTCGATTTATAATGGTAGGATGTTGGGATGGCTGTCAGTGATAATACTGGCTTTGCTGCTGCGATTACTGTATAATGGGAAGGCCCAGCTGGTACCTGCCGCTCCCATCCTTCTTTTACTGGCGAGCTCGCAGGCAACCAGATACTCTTTTAGGTGCATTTAATATCTGCAGCAGCAGCAAATTTGTCTGGGAGGCAAGTCCTCATCTGCCACTCACCCAGAGCAGACAGTATTAAATTTTTATATTTATTGACATTTCATTACCATAATTGACTGCACTTGCTTCTCTAGTAGAAGGCACAGGGCTGCCTCCTAAGCAGGCGAACTAGTCCCTTGAGGAGAATTTGCAATTAAAAACAAGGCAGAATGGATTTTGTCTGTGTGTGTGTAAATATGATGAGTTGAATTTTTAGCTTTAACTAGAGAATACTGGGTGTACAGGAACCTTTTTCAAGAGTGAGAAAAATTATGAGTCAGTGGAAAGACAACCCCCAAAGGTGTCAATCAGCTTATATAGAGTCAAGTGTCCATGAAAAAGCCCCCGGTACTGTGTGTTCTAGGACAACTCTAGCAACAAGCACAGCGCTGTCCTACCTGCTTTGTCTGTGTGTGCTGGGATCTGTCCCCTAAATTTAAACGTTAAATGTCCTAAGAGCTCCTTGGATTTCTGTTTCAGAATGTGTGGAAGAAATGGCCAGTACACAGGCAACTCCAAGCCTGAGCTGCCCGTAGAGCGGACAAGCAGTTGCACCCTGAGGATCCCGTTAAGATTGTTTGTCAAGTACACAGGGCAATGTCCCATCATTTCACCAGCTCTCTGACAGGTGAGGAGTCCCTGGGTGGTACAAACAGTTTATGTGCTCAGTTGCTAACCAGAAGGTTGGAGGTTCGAGTCCACGCAGAGGCACCTGGAAAGAAAGGCCTGGTCATCTACTTCTGAAAAATCAGCCACCGAACACCCTAAGGAGTTCTACTCTGACACACATGGGGTCGCCATGAGTCGGAGTCGACTGGACAGTTACTGGTTCTTACAGGTGAACTTTCTCCTCAAAGGACGTTTTTCTTACATAAAAGCTGTGCCTGAGCTCTACATTCCTTACAAACTGTACATGGCCTAACGAGTCCAGAGAAGGATAATATAAATTATTCAGAGACAAATGGGATAGATGAATGAACCAAGAATACCCACTGGGGCGGCCATGATGGAAGAAGCCTGGGATGTGACAAAGGAGATCTGGACCAACTCTGCTGCTTATAAATGACGGGCCCGGGCAAGTCGAGTAAAATCCCCACCGCTTAGTTATCAAATTTTTAAATACGGCAGTTAAAATTAGATGATAGTAAAGTGCCTCCCGCTTCTATGATTATCAGGAAATAAGAGCAGTTGGGACAATAATACCAATTTTAAATTCGAAGCCAATTGTTGAATACACTGCTGCCGTAACTTAATATGTATATCCCGTTGCTGTCGAGTTGATTTTGACTCCATGGCCACCCTATGTGTATCAGAGGGTCTTCTTGGCTACAATGTTTATGGAAGCAGATCACCAGGCCTTTCTTCCGTGGAGCTGCTGGGTGGATTCAAACTGTCAACCTTTAAGTTAGTAGTTGAGAGCAAATCCTTCGTACCACCCAGGGACCTTGTACACTTAAAAAAATCACTAATTATGCCTTAAGTTAAAGCTGGAAGACCATACCAAAATAAAATACAAATGTGCTGGTATTAGTGCATTTTAAGATAGGGATAATGAAATTTTGATATGTGTGTAGTTCTCACAGGTATGCAATAATAACCACAAATGCTAGACCTTCATACTTGAAAACATAGTACTTTATAACGGGAAGGAATCTAAATCATTTCACAGAATTTTATGTTTAGTGAGAGACCTTTAGTGAGATGGACCTCAGGAAATCAGTTGGCATACCACCAACTTTATAGCTATACATTTATTTACATGCTAATTTGAAAGCTCAAACATGCTTATTAAATGGGGGCTCAGATAGCATTTCACTCAAGGGTAATTTATCAAATTGCACAGCTCAGAAGGAGGATGGGTGATTTATTTCTGAAACAGCACCCAGATCTGCAACTTCCTTACATTTTATTACACACGTAATTATATTTTCGTTGTTGAATGCGGAGTTTGGGCTCAGTTCAGGAGCAGCTGGCCTTGTCTTTTATGTACTTGGTAAAATTAATTTATTGCTCTCTTACATGTAATCTTTGTGCCATTAAATTAAAGGAAGATATTGAAGAAATACTTTAAGCCAATGTCCCCTTTGGATATATTTCACTCATCATGAAGGTAGAAACAGTTCTAGCTAAATTGCCTTTAGTTCTAATAGCTGGAATTTTGATGACTTGTATGTTGTAAGATGCCTGTCATTTTCATATGATACACAATAATAGATGATAATAAATAAGTTGCCAGTGGACCTTTCCCTTAGGATGATGTTACAGTGTCTGTTAATTAGCTACAATATGCAAATACTAAAACTGACCCCACTTCAAAGAACTCTATTGTTTCATTTTACATACATATACACGTGTGTGTGTGTTTTGAAAATACTAGATGGAAATGAATTCTTATTATAAGATGCTAAATGTATATGGAGCCCTGGTGGCGTAGTGGTTACAAGGTTGGCTGCTAACCAAAAGGCCGGCAGTTCGAATCCACCAGCGGCTCCTTGGAAACCTTATGGGGCAGTTCTACTCAGTACTATAGGGTTGCTCTGAGTCACGATGAACGCAATGGCAATGGATTTTTTTTAAATGCATATCAATTGATTTGACAATGCTTAATATTACTGACAATCATTATTTCCTTTTTAGCACAGCAATATTGTGCTTAATAAGATTATGTAATGTACACTTATATTATATTATATGCCTGAATAAAAGACATAATTAAAACTTAATCATTTTAGGGTTAAGTCAGAAATCTGGCGTGAAACAGTGAATCCTCACTTTAATACCTGGTACCAGTGCTCTGGGCTGCTCTTTGCAATGGGATTATTTCAATTACTCTAGTTCTCAGTGAACGCTGCGGGGACTCACTTCAGCAAACATTTCGTGAGCACATGTGCTAGGTACTTGTGCTAGCTACCAGGCTTAAAAGAAAAGTTGTGCTATTTTAGGTAAACTTACCCTCTCTCTTCAAGCTCCAAGTAGCAGTTTTGTGGGAATGCCCTACTTCTGAATTCAGTCTAGTCTTTTTCTTTTTCCATTGCTATAAAAAATTCACCACATTCTTTGCAGTGAGCTGCGTTCAGTAGGGAAAAGCCAGAAGGCTGGGCCACGGAGCACCGGGGGCCTTGCATCCCTCAGCATGTCCAGCAGGGTTGCTAGAAAGCAATGTGTGCGTGCTACATACCTGCTTCAGGGTGGCACCAAATTGCTATCTGGGGTCCCCTTTATGTCAGGGGCCTTGGTCTGATACTGTTGACTGAGGATACTTAGTTATTTAAACAGAAAGACAGTGGTGACTTTTAATATTACTATTCCCTGCTGCCACTGAGTCGATTCCAACTGATAGCAACCCTATAGGACAGAGCAGAACTGCCTCATAAGGTTTCCAAGGAGCAGATGGCGGATTCGAACTGCAGACCTTTTGGTTAGCAGCCATAGCTCTTAACCATTACACCAGCAGGGTTTCCAGTATTACTATCTACTCATCTTAAAACACTGAAATAAACATTTACATTTGTTTGAAGCAATTATCACAGGGCAGTTAAGAAAATTATATAACTAAACCTAGAAACTTTTAATGAGTGATTTGAGAGTACCCTATTTTTTGTGGCTAAGGTTGAAAAGGACCCTTGGTGGCGCAGTGGTTAAGAACTCAGCTGTTAACCAAAAGGTCAGCAGTTCGAATCCACCAGAACCTATGGGGCAGTTCTACTCTGTCCTATAGGGTCACTATGAGTGGAAATCAACTCAATGACAGTGAGTTTTTTTTAAGGTTGAAAAAAAGGAGGAGCCCTGGTGGCACAGTGGTTAAGTGCTCGGCTACTAACTGAAAGGTCGGAGACTGGAACCCACCAGCTGCTCCTTGGGAAAGAGATGTGGCAGTCTGCTTCCGTACAGATTACAGCTTTGGAAACCCTGTGGGGCAATTCTACTCTATCCTATAGGGTTGCTAGGAGTCAGAATTGACTCGATGGTAATGGGTTTTTTTCTTTCGGTAAGGATGAAAGAGGTGGGTGGATGTAGTTCAAATTTTAATCAGCAATTCCTTGTCACTGTTTCTCTAACCCTGGAAGGATTTTAAGCACTGGTGTCTGGCTCGACCTGTACCCTCTCTTTTGGGGAGAGGCACTTCCTTATAGAAGCTGAATCATCCTGGTGACTTTGGATACTGCTTATTCCCCTCGCACTTCCTCCTCTGAACCTTCCTAGTACTTTACCTGAATCTGTGTCCCACGCCTTACCTGTGAAAGCTCACAGTGCAAAGCGCTGTGCAAAGGTCAGCCACTGCAATCATTAATTAGCTGGATGAATTACATCTCTTGCGTGCAGTGCTATGTCTAAGTTTTAAAAAAATTTTATTTCTCACATCTTTGATTTCCCTTCAGTTGTCAGGTCTTTAGAAATATTTTTAAACTAAATGAAAAAGTTATTCATATCCTATGTACAAGTGCTAAGCTGTCAGTAGGGGAATTCTGCATGCTTTGTTTGAATAGTGTCATTTAATTTTTTTCCCATAATATCAACATCCTGACCTTGATAAAATGCATCACGGAAACAGACATATCATCATTTCAAAGTTCACACTGTGCAAAAATCCATGGCAGTAGGTTAATACGTCTCTGTGGCAGATGAATTATTTTATTTAGAAAAGTGAGAAAACCCTCATTTCAAATATGCTTTCTCCAAAGATTGGAAGAGATAGCAACAAAAACAATCGATTTAGGGTGGTAGAATAATGAGTGATTTTTTTTTCTTTAACATTGAAATAATAATTTTATAACAATAAGTGATCATCATGTTAAAATTATTTCTACAGAATTTTAATTTATTTTTAACAATGAGTTGATAATGCCATACCAAAACAAAAACAAAAAAGTATATGCATTTAGGCTCCATCAAAGAAAAATGAATTTGTTTTGCTTGTAATTTCCACAGAGGCTTTCATGCTCTGAAATTACACATGGAGACCAAATTATGAGCCTGGGGTAACAGCAAACTTTTTAGCATCTGTAAGTTACCCACAAAAGCAGTATGGCATTTTGATTAAGAGCACAAACTCTGGCACCAGACTGCCCATTCCTGAATATCTGTCCTACCACTTCTTAACTGTATTTTGACTTTGAACTATTTACCCTCCCTTTGCCTCCGTTTCCTCATCTGCAAAAATGGGGATAATAATAATAGTACGTTCTTCATAGAGTTGTTGTAAGGATTAAATTAGTTAAGATATAAAGCACGTATACCAGTGCCTGACACATGTAATAATAATCACTAACAGTTTTATATCACTTACTATGTGTATAATGAGCCCTGGTGGCACGGTGGTTAAGAGCTCGGCTGCTAACCAAATGGTCAGCAGTTCAAATTCACCAGCTGTTCCTTGAAAGCTCTACGGGGCAGTTCTATTCTGTCCTACAGGGTTGCTATGAGTTGGAATTGACTCAACAGCAACGGGTTTGGTTTTTAGTTTTATGTGCACAGTAAAAACCTGTTGTCACTGAGTTGATTCTGACTCATAGTGACCATACAAGACAGAGAAGAACTGCCCTATAGCGTTTCCAAAGCTGTAATATTTATTGACTGTGCAAAGACATTCAACTGTGTGGATCATAACAAGTTATGGATAACATTGGAAAGAATGGGAATTCCAGAACACTTAATTGCGCTCATGAGGAAACTGTACATGAACCAAGAGGCAGTTGTTTGAACTGAGCAAGGGTATACTACCTGGTTTAAAATCAAGAAAGGTGTGTATCAGGGTTGCATCCTTTCACCATACTTATTCAATCTGTATGCTGAGCAAATAATCCAAGAAGATGGACTATATGAAGAAAAATGTGGCATCAGGATTGGTGGAAAACTCATTAACAACCTGCGATATGCAGGTGATTCAACCTTGCTTGCTAAAAGCTAAGAGGACTTGAAGCACTTACCGATGAAGATTAAAGACTACAGCCTTCAGTATGGATTACACCTCAACATAAAGAAAACAAAAAATCCTCAAATTGGACCAATAAGCAACATCAGGATTAAATGGAAAAAAGACTGACATGGTCAAGGATTTCATTTTATTGGCTCCACAATCAATGCCCATGAAGCAGCAGTCAAAAAATCAAATGACATATTACATTGGGCAAATCTGTTGCAAAAGACCTTGTTAAAGTGTTAAAAAGCAAAGATGTCACTTTGAAGACTGCAGTGGATTAATTACTTTTGTGTGCGGCCTTTCTAGCCATGGTCTACCCAGGTGATTGGGTGATAGGGTAATTGTGGCTTACCAAGGGGATTGGTCAGTTTTGCCTTAAAAGAGAGCCAATTCCAGAGCAAAGAGGAGAGCCCACCACCGCCAAAGAAGGAGAGACCCACAGCAAAGACTGGTAGCAGAGACCCACAGGAGAAGGCACAGTGGCCTCCTGGCCCATAGAGCGAGAAAGCTGAGTGCCTTTGGGCAGAGACTGAGGGCCAGGGAGAAGTCTACGCCTGACCCATGAATTTGGAACCTGCCAGCCTCCACCACTGTGTGACCCATTTCCTTTAATGGTTTGTGAGTTCTGTGAGACACTGCAGCAAATTAGGGAACCCAAAGATGGGAGGGAGAGCACTGAGGGGAGAGGGAGTAGTTGATGTTACAGATGATGGAGTGGTACAGCATCTTGGAAAAGTCAGACATTTGGGACATCTTTAACCTACGCCTCATAGGAACCGACTTTGTGCTGATCCTTATAAAATAAACTATTTGTTTGACTAAAGTGCACCTGACCCAAGCCATAATATTTTCAATCATTTCATATGCATGTGAAAGCTGGACAATGAAGACAGAGGAAGAATTGATGCCTTTGAATTACGGTGTTGGCAAAGAATACTGAATATATCATGGACTGCCAGAAGAAGGAACAAGTCTGTCTTGGAAGAAATACAGCCAGAGTGCTCCTTGGAAGCGAGGATGGCGAGACTTTGTCTCACATACTTTGAACATGTTGTCAGGAGGGACCAGTCCCTGCAGAAGGACATCATCCTTGGTAAAGTAGAGGGTCAGCGAAAAAGAGGAAGACCCTTAACGAGATGGACTGACACAGTGGCTGCGGCAGTGGGTTCAAATGCAATAACAAGGATTGTGAGGGTGGCGCAGGACTGGGCAGTGTTTCATTCTGTTGTATGTGGGGTCGCTATGAGTTGGAAAGGATTAGACGGCACGTAACAACAACAATCTTTACGGAAGCAGATCACCACGTCTTTCTTCCATGGAGCAGCTGGTGGGTTCAAACAACTGACCTTTCAGTTAGCAGCCGAGCACTTAACTACTGTGCCAACAGGGTATCTTGCGTATAGTAAACACTCCATAAATGCCAGCCTGTGTCGGCTTAGTTTTGGTAACTTAATTTTCATGTCAGCACTTTACAGAACTAATTTCTATAATTCTGATTGCAATTTTCTGAGGTAGAAACCATTACAGTCCCCCACTGGGCAGATGAAGACACCGAACTTGAGGTAAAGAGATTTGTTCAAGATTACACAGGTAGCAGGTAGTAAGTCTGGGAGTGAGGGCATTGGTGGTTCAGTGGCAGAATTCTTGCCTTCCATGCAGGAGACTGGAGTTCGATTCCTGGGGAATGTACCTCATGCACAGCCACCACTCCTCTGTCAGTGGAAGCTTCTGTGTTGCTGTAATGCTGAACAGGTTCAGGGGAGCTTCCAGACTAAGACAGACTAGGAAGAAAGGCCTGGTGATCTACTTGTGAAAATCAGCCAACCAAAACCCTAGAGATCACAACAGTTCAATCTGCAATCGATAATGGGGATGGTGCAGGACTGGGCAGCACTTTCTTCTGTTGTACACGTGGTCGCCATGAGTTGGGAGCCGAACTGATGGCAGCTACAAGTTTTGGAGTAGGGACACAAACCCAGGCCGGTCTGACTCTAAGCTTCATGCTGCTGATCATTCCGTTAGATTGCATGCGTGTATCGCACACGCACACACACATACACATACACACACCACCTGTAACATGTTCATACCAGAGAGCAAGAGTCTTTACTGGAAATGAAAACATACTCTGCCTATAATTTGATTGTTATTAGACTGTAAACGTAACAAAGAGGAAATAGTTTTCCGCTTTGTTTTTGTTTGCTTCACCTACTTGCATGTTTTCCTTTTTAAAATAATGTTTTTCCCTCCAGAATATTGCTTTACTCTTACATTTGCCATTTTCCTTTTATCACTGTTTTAACTACCTTCTTAAAATTGGTGTCCAGAAAATAATTTATTATTGTTGTTGTTTTTTAACAAAAGCATAAGTTTCCTTTCCCTTGCAATCAGGCAAGTATTTACCATTCTAAGAAAATTATACTTAAAAATTCACTACATCTCCTTGGGTTGCAGCAGTGAAAAAAATGATTTGCTACCCTAGGACTATTGCTGGGATCTCGGCCCCCTAACAGTAAGTCGGGAGTTATAAGAGGGTGAGGGTGTGGATGAGATGTGGGATATAATGAGGATGCTTACTTGGGATCTTGAGTCTTAGGAGCTCTGGTGGCGCAGTGATTAAGCGCTTGGCTGCTAACTGAAAGGTTGGCAGTCTCAACCCACCAGCCGCTTCACGGGAGAAAGATGTGACAGTCTGCTTCTGTAAAGATGACAGTCTTGGAAACTTTATGGGGCAGTTCCACTCTGCCTTATAGGGACACTATGAGTTGGAATCAACTCAACGATGGCAGTGGGTTGAGTTTGAGTTAACTTGTTTTAGCTAAGCAATCAGGTTAGAGATACAATGGTTCCTTCTCCTTTAGTGCGATCAGCTAGTATTTATCATGTGCCTCAGATATTCAGCATTACAGTAAGTCCTGGATATAAAAGACCCCGCATTAAAATATCTTTCTACTCTGTTAACAAAGGTCATTTGTTCAGAAACGTCTTCCTTTTTAGCACTTTTGCTTTCACTCCATGAAACTGCAGGAAGCCCAGAGATACATTGAGAATGTTTTGACTCAACCTATGCCATAATGAAAAATAATTTGTTCCATAATTTCCCTAAGTGAGAAGGCCCAACTGTAGTTAATCAGTTAGATGATTCACTTTTATAGGCTAGAAAAAGGGGTGGGGCCGAGTCTGACAGAAATGTGGCTCAACTGAAAAAGCGGGGGGGGGGGGGGGGGGGGGGGCAGGGCCTAGAAGAAGCCAGGCTACCGAATGGTTTGGGAGAGACTGGCTCTCTACCAGGGAGTCCCTCACTCAGCCGTGATGGTAAAACACAAAGAAGCAGTAATTAATAGTGAAGACTGTAATGCCATCTATTTCTTGACTGTTCGTGGTTGTGAAGATCAGACAGGCAAGAAACGCACTTTCTCTACTTTTTAAATGGTAATTACCTTTGCCTAGGGGCAGCACTTAAGGTAAAATGAAATGTGAAATAAGGAATATTTCTAAAGAGCAGGGATGGAACAGCACAAACCCATTTCATCTCTGACACTCAGAAGGAAATGAAATCAAATTAATTTGTGGGCTGAGTCTTGTTCTTCTAATGCAGCTTCTAGTTGGGGGTGGGTAGTGGGGGGAGGAAGCATGCCCAATGATCAAACCGAAAACCCAACCTGTTGCCTTTGAGCTGATTACGACTCATAGCAATCCTACAGGACAGAGTAGAACTGCCCCCATAAGGTTTCCAAGGAGCTGCTGCTGGATTCGAACTGCCCTCCTTTTGGTTAACAGTTGAGTTCTTATCCACTGCACCACCAGAGCTCCAAAAATGGGTACATTTCCTCCAAAGACTTGAGTCACAGGATAAAAACTTTAAACCAAAATTTGAAAAAAACAGGAAGTTAAACCTATTGAGACTTTACACTGCCATCCAGAAATCTTTTCTCACGAGAGGTGCAGAAAGCAGGGCCAGAGAACGATGGGGATGGTCGAATTGATCCAATTCGCAAAAGCTCTGAAACAGTGCTTGCCTTTAATTTGATAGGGAAAATGTGATTTATCAATAGTACAGCAAATGGCATGGAGACAGCCTTTCATTTTCAAATATGCACTACTGTGGTTTCACAGCATGTAAACATTTACGGCTGGACGTAAAAGATCACGGTGACTGAGTACTGAAGTCACCGTTGCTGAATAATGCGGTGGTGCCCTGAATAGGTATGACCCAATGGACTAAAGGAATCTCTATGTTCCATGCATTTATTTTAATAACACATCCATCATAGAATACAGGGCAAGAAACTGGAGGGACATGCCAAAACTCTGTAAAGTTAAACCTGGGTTCGTTAAGTAGTCTTGCTCTTCCCTCAGGCATCTTCAAGCCTGACTGTCTCACCCCCTTTAGGTCTTTGCTTCACTGTCACTTTCTCTTTCATAAGGTCAGCCCAGGCCATTCATATTTAAGACTACAATTCATGGGTCGCATGGTAACACATATCCATATATGTGTGCAATTCTCTTTTACCAGGTTCTTCTTCTTCTTTCTTCTTTTATTCAATAGCACTTTAACCTCTAACTTCTTCTAAATAAAACCAAACCAGTTGCTGTCAGGTTGACTCCAACTCATGGTGACCCCATGTATGTCAGAGCAGAACTGTGCTCCATAGGGTTTTCAATGGCTGTGATCTTTTCAGAAGTGAGATCACCAGATCTCTCATGCAAGGCGCCTCTGATAGATGCAAACTGCCAACTTTTCGGTTAGTAGCTGAGCGTTGAACTGTTCACACCACCCAAGGATTTCTCTAATATCTGCAGTTGTTAGAACTGCCATCGCATCGGTGTGTTTATTAGGATTATTGTGTATGATCGGCTGCCCACTGCTACAAAGGAAGTTCCATGAGGACAGGAATCTTTCTTCTGTTTTGTTCACTGATACACGCTGAAGTTCCAGAATAGGGACTGGCACATAGTAGGATATTCAATAAATATTTGTTGAATGAATGAATATCTATTTAGAAAGGCACAGGACTTAAGAGTAATTAATTGTTTTCTATCTTGCTTTTTAATGATGACTGACTCTTGAAAACGAAAACTACTGCCCCTTCTCACTTGCCTTTATGCCAAATATTTCGATTATATGTGATATTTGAATCAGTCTCTTCCACCAATCCAAAATAGTAAAGATTCCACAATGTATAAGGTTTTGTTTTTGTTTTTAATAGCTAACAAGCAAGTGTAATAGGTTAATGCAGAAGTTCCAAGTACTAATCATTGATTTAAGGCGCCCTGGTGGCACAGTGGTTAAAGCGCTTGGCTGCTAACTGGAAGGTCAGGGGTTCGAAATCCCTGGCCACTCTGTGGGAGAAAGATGTGGCAGTCTGCTTCCATAAAGATTACAGCCCTGGAAACCCTATGGGGAAGTTCTACTCTGTCCTAGAGGGTCACTGTGAGTCAGAACTGACTCCATGGTGATGGGTTTTGGTGGTACAGTGGTTAAGTGCTCAGCTGCTAACTGAAAGGTTGGCAGGTCAAACGCACCCGGTGGCTCCACAAGAGAAAAGACCTGTCCATCTGTTGCTGTAAAGGTTATAGCCTAGGAAACCCTATGCGGCAGTTCTACTCTGTCATATGGGGTCACTATGAGTTGGAATTAACTCAATGGCACACAACGACAGCAACGATCACTGATTTTGATTTAGCAATTGTTCTGACCCTTCGAAGCAGAATTTTCAATCCCAGCAGACTGAAGGCAGCAGAATGCTTATGATTATGTTTGCTTTTACAAGTTTAACTGTAATCATCAGAGCAGGGACAGAATGCACCAACTCATTTTCTCTAAATTATTTGCAGCCAATCTCTCCTTTCAAAGCACAAGAGTGCTTCTGACCTAGTTAAATTCCTGCCATTCTGAGCATGCTTAATAAAAAGATACTTTTTTTTTTTTTTTGGTCTCCACTACAACACTCACTTGTTGCCCAGTAACCAGGAAGATGGATCCTTCCTTTCCATGGACCACTTGCCGATAAATGTGGTCAAGAATTAAGAGCTCACTCCAGCAGTTCTGAAGCAGCTTCATTTGGTCATCAACCTGTAAAAGAAACAGAAAAAAAAAAATGACACTGTTATTCACTGCTTTTTTGATTTTGCATAATTTTCTACCTAAGGAAACTAACTCTAAGCAAGGAAGTCTCTACCAATGGCCGCCAAAGCACTGAGGCTCAGAGCTTACATCACTGCTCCTGAAAATCATTATTTTCATTTGGGCACATACTTTTTAGGCCACATATAAATACTTAAGGTAAGTATAATCAATGAGCTGCTAGGAAAGGCACTCCATTAGATTGGTCTATCTAACATTAATAGGGCTATTAGAGTTTGCTTGTGAGAGGTGTAGGCGCCTCCAATTGTGCTCAGTAGATCCCCAAATAGCCTGTGTTTCTGTATCTAGAGGTTAATACAGTGAAGAGAAGTAGTAAATTGATACTAGCAAGCTGCCAAACTGAGAAATTTGTGTAAAAGACAATTAGCACGACAGCCCAAACAATTTTCAGAGATGTAGGTACATAGACATTCTTTGTCATCAGTGTTAACCGAAAGTCTAAACTACAGCAGACTCTGAAGAGAACAATCACTAAATATGGTCTTGGTGCTAGCATGCACTTGCTTTGTGATTTGGACACATTCTCTAAGCTTCAGTTTCCTTATTGGAAAATTGGGCCAAGAACACCACCTCCATCACAGGATAGCTGTGAGGATTAAAATGAAAAGTGCTATGTCATAGTGGGAATTTTGTGCAAGTTCACCATCTTGTCTTCCAAGGAGCTACATTCCTCAGTAGCAAAAATACACCTATTGCATGCCCATGGTCCAAGTATGGAGAACAAATCGATCCATTTCTATAGCTATTTGCAACTGTTTACTCTTTGCTTTATAAAGTATACAAGCCAAAGACCTTGATGTCCCCAAATGTGGTAGCCATGTTTGGGCACATACAATGCATTTCTAAAAATAACACCTGACATTCATACGGTATTTAATAGTTTCTACAAGTATTTGTGGGTCATTTTAGATTTGATTCACAGAACATACCTTTGAAGTTAGCCGAGCTGGAATTATTATATTCAACTTACAGATGACATAATGGGGGCTCAGAGGTTAAGTGGTATACTTAAAGGGTTCTCTTTTTCTCTCTCAAGCTCTAGGCTACTTCAAGAGGTAGTAGAACTCTCCAAACCAAATTAATTTAACACACTTCAACAAATTCATATTTAAGCTGCTATTCCATGGGACTCGACGTTTGGATGACTTTGTGTAAAGAAATATCTCTTCTTAGCAAGCTGCCACTGATACATTAGTAGTGAAAAGAACTTGTGTTGGACTTTATTTCTATGAGTCCAGGCCATTGTGAATATATCAAGAGAGGCCTGAACTTTATAGTTAAAACAAGAGTTTAAGGTACAGTTCTATACTTTTTAGCTATGAGAACTTGGTCAAGCCATGTCATTCTATCAGCCTTATTTTCTCAGCTAAAAATATGCATGGTAGGTCTTGTTGGAAGGATGAAATGAAATAGTGGCTGGGAAAGCCCTGTGTAAGGTGTAACACAACACACAAATGAAGGAGCAACAGCAAACAAGAGGTACTAGAAGGTTCCCAGCTGGAAGAGCTTACAGACTGTTTGGAAGGACAAAAGGAGTTGAAGAGATCAAGGCTACAATCAGACTCTGTGATCAGGAAAAGGCACCCCAAACACATCTCCTTCAGAAATATTTCAAATCAGTAAGTCTGTTCTGACCAAAAGAATTTCATTCATTAAGTAAATAGGTATTTTTGAGAGCCTACTGCTGGGTAGGCCTGAGTGCCAGGCCCTGGAATATAACAGTGAACCAGGTAAGTGCAGCCCCTGCCTTTGTGAACATTGCTGTCACGTGGGAGAATGCTCACTCTAACACTGGTGGTTTAGGTCACCGTAGGCGTTCACCTTCTTCTGGAGGAACATTCTAGAGCGTTGGGTGATATTACAAGTCAGGCTGTGGGCGGCAGTGTACTTAGCTGACAGAAGGAGCCATGGCCAAACGTGCTGGCAGCATACATGTCACTGTACCCAGAGCAGATCCCAGGAATCATCTCTCAGATGTTTGGGTGATTTCAAAACAAAATGCACCCTGCTCTTCTGGGTTCTATTACATTCCCATCCCAGCAAATACACCATCAGCATCTTATTGCAAATGTATCTGTCTGTGATGGCAACTTGGTTCCATTGTGCATTTTTTTCCTATGATGTGAAGCTTTAGTTATTTATTTAGCAGTTTTTTTTTTTTCATGCAAGTCCAAAATACTGTCCTTTCGGGTTGTCTCTCCAGAAATAATTACCATACACATCAATGTCGCATATGATTTTAAGATGGGTGAGGGAATATAGACTCCCCGAAGTCTATTTTGGACTCCTGGAGGGACTCCAGCTTAAGAACTATTTATACAGCAGGGAAACGCATTATTCCCATTTTGCAGGTGGAAAAATTAAATAGCTAAGACATTATCTGCTGGGCATGTAGAAAAGGAGAAAAGATTGGAGAAAATAAAGAAAAACATATTTTCTAGAAGCATCTCATGAAGAGGTTCTTCTTCTTTTTTTACACGTGATGGTCCCCAGTCCTTCATATGTAACATGGCAGAGATACTTAGGCACTCGGCTGCTAACCAAAAGGTCAGTGGTTCGAATCCACCAGCCACTCTGTAGGAGAAAGGTGTGGTAGTCTGCTTCCATAAAGATGTACACCCTTGGAAATCCTATGAGGCAGTTCTACTCTGTCCTATAGCATTGCTATGAGTCAAAATGGAGTCAGTGGCAGTGGGTTTAAGGCATGCTAAAAATGTAAAATAAGAACATGACTTTTCCTAGCCTTATTTTCTTTCATGATGTTGAGGACATATTCCCAAATAAAGACATATTTTTATGTCATGTTCAGAAAGATGAAGTAGATCATTTGCACACCTTTTTCCTGCCTCTGTGTGTGTGTGAGAGAGAGAGAGAGAGAGAAAGAGAGTAAGAGATGGGGAGAGAGATTGCCAAGGGACGAGTAGGGGGTTCTACTTTCACGTATCCCCTAAAAGTCCCTTCCTAACGAGCTAGATGTTTCTCTAGCCCCAGTTCTGCCTCCTGCTGCCTGTCTGGAGGCAGTGAGTAGATGGACAGCTTTTAAAATCTGCATGCTGCCTGGTTTCTCTGTTTCTTTACCAATTGTAAAGAAACCCTGGTGGCGCAGTGGTTAAGAGCTACGGCTGCTAACCAAAACGTTGGCAGTTCAGACCCACCAGGTGCTCCTTGGAAACCCCATGTGCAGCAGTTCTGCTCTGTCCTGTAGGGTCACTATGAGTCAGAATCGACTCAGTGGCAACGGGTTTGGTTTTTTTTTTTCCTGTTTCTTTACCAATTGTAGAAGTAGGTGAAAACACGCAGGTCCATTTCCCTCAATTTAACACTTCATTTTTTGTTTTCTATTCTGTGCTACTCATTCCATCACTTCTTTTGCATCTCACAGAGGAATCTCTATTATATTTTCCCTGTATCACAAAGTACTGTAACTATTTCTTGACCTGCATGCCCTCCTTGAGGGCAGGGACAGAATCTTCAGCTGCTTCTTCCACAGCACCTACCACAGGGCATTTACAATGCTTGTTAAATGAAGGAACGAATGACTGAATTATCTTCACTTCCACAATTCCCTGCTTTTAACCTGTGTATCCCTGCTACCTAGCCCACAATATAAGTAACTCATTCAATATTTGTGGAATGAATGATAATTTTACTTGGCAATAAACGTACCTCCCCCTCCCGCCTAATTTGCATCTGACCCTTCTCCACAGCTGGTCCTTGGTAACGTCTTCTTCACTGATGGTGATTTTAACACCTCTCCTGAGCAACTGATGCCTTGTTTTAACACTCTCTGAGGAGGTTTTCTGCACCAACATTCCATTTCATTATTTCCCATAATTGATTATGTGATATTTTATGCTATCTTGAAATTGGTGAGTGTGCAGCTTCACGGTGCTTGGGATGACAGAGTTTTTATGCAGCTCCATGAATAAAAGGACAGGGTAAATGTGATGACTGACTTCTTCCTTATCTCTAGATAACAAAAAGTGGCAATTTTGAAGGATTTTTCCTTGGAAACCAGAGTTAGAGATGGGGATTGAGGGGAGAGGGGAAAAAAAAAATCTACCTATTTTGAGTAAATTCTCCAGGTATTAATGCTGTCACTGAATTTAGGTGGCACCTGGGGAGCCCAGGTGGCGGACTGTTACTGGTGTGCGCTGTCGAGTCAGTTCCGAGTAGAACAGAGTAAAACTGCTCCATAGGGTTTCCAAGGCTGTAATCTTTATGGAAGCAGACTGCCACATCTTTCTCCCACAGAGTGGCTGGTGGGTTTGAACCGCTGACCTTTTGGTTAGCAGCCGAGCGCTTAACCACTGCATCACCAGGACTCCTTCGGTGGGGGCCTAATGGGGTATAATCTCCATTATATACTGAAGCCCTCACTAGTTGGCAACACCACCTCATATAATTCTGTGTTATCAGCTGTAATAAAAAGAAGGATTTATCTCAGAAATGTTAGTTACTCATCAGAGAAACTATTTATATTGATATTATATGAGAGTATAAAGTAATACAAGCCTCATATTGTTATGAAGCACAACTTCCCACAGCCCAGAATGTTAATGATTAGAAACCTGTGCTTTCTCAGAACAGAGAATTGGCAAACAATTAGAAGAAAAATGTGTAGACCTTTCTCAAGCCCACATTAACCTTATCAAGACCTATTTGTTGTCCCCCCGCTCCTTTTACCACTTAACATTCCAGCAACTGAACTGTTATTTCACTTTTCCTCTTACAGAGGCATTTGAAAATTGACATCATGAATCACTGACTGTGGTAAAGCTTCAACAAAGATGTTTTTAGGAAAACATTTTACTGAAACGGACCGGTAGTTTAAAGTGTGCACAAAGCCATTTCTCAATTCTGATCATCCAGTTGTGTTTTCAGACAAGTAATAAAACTGTGAGTTTCTGTTCAGCTCATTATCATTATTTTATTGTGGCAAAAATATATATAACAAAACATCTGCCATCTCAATCATTTTTACATGTAAAATTCGGTGACATTAATTATATTCACCATGTTGTGCCACCATCAAACCACTATGCGTTTTCAAATTTTTCATCACCCTTAACAGAAATTCAGTGTCCCTGCTGTGCAACAGTTTTCTCTTCCTATATGGCCTTTCTGGCCCTAGGCCTGTAGTTCTGCCAAGATGATTTGCTAGCCCACAATCTTGTAAAGGGAGTGGACAGTTTACTACGCAAATAAGGTGTGTAAAACTCTTGTGGGGATTGGTCAATCACTATGCAGATTAGGTGACTGTGGCCTACCAAGGGAATTGGTCAGTTTGTGGTCTTGGTGGGAGGAGTAGGCTTCTGAAAGGCCAATCCTATAGAGGTTCAGGGGGTCCTCACTACTATCAAGAAGAGCCTGGAGTGGAGTGCATTCTTTGGACCTGGGGTCCCTGTGCTGAGAACCTCCTAGACCCAGGAAAGAGAGAGCTATGACACTGGAGATGGCAAAAAATGGTGTGAGACAGGCATAATAGAATGAGTGGCAGCAGTATGAGCAGAGGGAACCATGAGACCAGCATAAGACAGCTGTGGTGGGCTTCCTGGTCCACCGAGCAAGAGAGCTGAGTGCCTTCAGGCAGGGGGCTTGTTGGCAGAGTAGGGTACCTCTAGGCACTTGTTAGTGGAGCCAAAAGAGCATAACACTTGCCCAAACAGGGCAGAGGCCAGGCCTGAGTGGGGCCCACGGCAGTAGGTCTGAGACCTGCCTGCAGGCACAGCCAAGAAGGAGCTAGGTTGGAAGCTGTCCTGATTGACAAATCGCATCCTGTCTCCTAAGCTGTACCCTGTTATCTCCGAGTTGATCCTGATCCTAAATTGTAGCCTGTTACTTCCCTAATAAACCCCGTATCTGTGAGTATAGTCTGTGAGTTCGGTATGGCCATTGCAACAAATTATCGAACCCAGCAGAGAAGTAGAATGCTGGGGCTTGGTGGCGGGAAGGGGAGAACGACTGGGTCAGAATTGGTAAAAACGTTAGAGAGGAGAGGTATGTCTGCCCTCTACCTCACAGAAATCAGCTTAGGGCTGATGGCGATTCTCATCCCTCCTCCTGAAGTTAGGTGACTTCTGATGCCAAGAGGTTACAGTCCTTTAAGAAATAACTCCCTTTTCCTCCCTCCCATCTGCCCCCACTAACCACTGATGAACTCTGGTCTCTATGCATTTGCCTATTCTGGATTGTTCACATTAAGTGGAATCAGACAGTATATGACCTTTTGCGATGGACTTCCTTCACTCAGTGTTTTCAAGGTTCATCCACGCTGTAACATGTATCAGGACTTCATTTCTCTTTATGGCTCAATAATATTCTGTTGCGATTATCATTTTTAAATGTTGTAGGATATAAATTTGATCAACACACATCTACTGACAGAGTTTTGTGGGCCAGCCCTTGTGTTAGATACTTGGAGGAAAAAAGGGGTGACTAAGACACAATCCCTGCCCTAAGAAACCCACTCCAGTGATAGGAGACAGAGTGTACATCTATTGTTAGAGTTCTGTGGGAGATTTGCTGGAACAAATGTGCACAAGAAGCCCCAGGAGCACTTTGCTCCATTTCTTGGGAGAGAGTGCCTGCTGGCTAGGGAAGCTTCTCAGAGAACAAGGCATCTGAAGCCAGCCTTTAAGTTGTAGAATCACTTAATCCTTTTTTCCCTCAGTGGTTCCTGCTAGAAAAACTCTTGGAACAAAATATTAAAATAAAAAAAAAAGAGATTTGAAGACTCTTCAGAATCACTACAAATAAAGTCCAGCTATTATTTCTTTCTTTTTTTTTCTTTCTGTCAGAAAGAGGGGAAAAAAATCCTTAGAGGTGGGTCTCCACTTCTTTATGCTTCCTTTTGTGACAATGATGATATGCATAGAGGTATACTCAGAAGCAAGGAGAGAAAAATCAAAACCAAAACAGATCTAAATCAACTTAGCAAATCTTAATGAGAAACTGCTCTGGGCAAGGCAGAAGCACAACTGCTTTAATCCTTGATGGCTTTTGTAAAGAACACCGATGATTATCTGTAGCTTCTATAATAAACTGCTACAAAGTCCAAGAAAAAATGATTTCACATTAACAATGATTAAACAAGCACTAAAAACAATACTGTACAAGAGAAGTAACAGGTAGTAAAACTCCCCAGTCAATTGTTGAAATAGCTAATAGATTTATAACCAGAGTTCTTCCCTGCTCCGAGATAATTGGAGGTGACTCTAGTGTACTTTCTGATTGGACTGCTGTTGTTTCATAATACAAAGAACTATCTGTCAACACTTAGCCAGGAACTGAGGTATTCCGGCCCTCTCTGTTTTTCTAGCAGAGCAACAAAGGATTCTCCCCTACCCCCCTGGATCTAAACCCTCTTTTGGGTGAGGGAAGCAGGAGGCAGAGGAACTGAGCTGCATGATATCTGCCCCTTGTTTTCCATTGCCCCCAAGCCCTCCAGTCTACACTCATTTCTCCATTCACCTAGGTTCATGATCAACATCTCCTAGAATGTAGGACTTGGATAGTCTATATGCTTCTCCCTCTTGCTCTCATCCATCAGATACACAGTTAAGAGAATTATTTATTTTGGTTATGCTATTCCTATGGACATGAACCTCTTCCAAATTCTCTAGACTTCATTCAAAGTTCTCTACCAAACCAGTGCTCCCTAACCAGTGTGATCAGCACAGGTTATCATTGTGCCTACTGATCCCGCTGCCTAGGGTGGCCTGGGGTGGGCAGAAATGGGGGGGACAGTTATCTCTGACCATGAGTAACCCACTCTGTTTGCAGTGGTATGCCAGGCAAATATCATTTTCTACACAAGCCACGTAACAAAAAAGGTGGAGAAGCTTTCCATTAGATGTCCTTTCCCATGTCAACTTTATATCTCATTACGTACTACTACTTCAGTAATCACCTACATGCTGCTGGTATCTTGCTCATAGTTTACTACTACTACTAGGAAACACTTAAATGGTGCTCTCAGGCAGTATTCTAAAAGCTTTACACATATGAACTCAATCTTCATAACAACTCAATGATGCAGTAACTATTATAATCCCCATTTTACCAATGAGGAAACTGAGACACAGAAAGGTTCAGTAATTTGCCCAATGTTACACAACTAATATAAGTGGCAGAGTCAGGATTTGAAGAGTTTGTGCTCCCAGCTACTTGGTATATAGTATCACCCCAACCTGGAATATCCACCCATGTCCTGAGAAAACATTCTAAAAGCTGCCTCCTTCAGGAAGTCTTCCCTGATCAGCTCTAGCCCATGCTGATCACTCGTTGACCCTATGTTCTTGTAACCTTTTCTAACAGGTTAACCTGCATTCGTTGATTTGAGTTCTGTAAAACTCTTAGAGCAGGGGTTCAAAACTTGGATGTTCATGGACTCTGAGGATCAAATTATATACTATAATCCCTCACTATATTAGAGGCCAGATTTTTGAACACCTCACCCGTTGGAAACAACACCATAAACTGGAGGTAACAGGAAGTAAGTGGCTGTCATACAGGTGATGTTCTGAATCCCCAGGGAAGTGGGCCCCTGAGTCCTGCCACATGGAGTTAATGATCCAATAGGCAAGGTAAACATGGTGCTTACCTTGCTTACCAGATCATCTGTAGTTAACAATTCCAAATTTTTTATCACATCAAAGACTCTGCTTCTAGATATGGCTGGCATGTGTCTCTCTCCCAACACCACAGCACCTTCCTATAGAATCAAAGCCTCTTCTCAAATTTATGAACCCTGACAGGGACAGATCACCCAGTGAGCAAAGTAAACATGGGCTTACTTGTGCTTACTTCCTAATCTGTAGTGAACAATTTCACATGGTTTTCCACCATATCTTGAAAACCATGTGAAATTGTTCACTATAGATTAGGAAGTAAGCACAAGTAAGCCCGTGCTTACCTTGGTTATTAGGTCATCTGCCCCTGCCCGCCACCTTCACATGATTAGGTATAAAGTGAAAGAGTAGAGCAGCAACTGGGAAATGAACAAGATAGCTGTCAGCAGAGAGAGGAGGCAGGAAGCAAAAGCAGACCCGTCCTCTCTGCATTCTGCTTACTTAACACAGCAATTCATAGCCACTCAGTCTAGGGAGTCAGAGGCCTAGACCTTAGGAACCCCTTCTGGAGCGAAGTGATTCTAAGGAAATCACTCTGTGACAAGTCATCAAGAACAGGCCAGACAAATCTTCTCCTTAAGATGTCAGGGAACTGTATGATTTGTGTTAGATGGTTTTCCATCAAAAACAATTAAACTTCTTTCGAAGTCCAGTACTTCCAAAGTTAAATTTCAGTTATCCAGAACATTCACATGCGTGGTATACATTATCCCCCAGGGATGTTGAATGCAATGTTACTTTATATAATAAAGATGTGCTAATGTCAGATATTATGTCAAAAATTTTCATTTATAGAAAAGAGAGCTAATTATGTAAGTGAGCGTTATCTCTGAGGTTTGGAAATAAGACTGCATAGTGTATGTAAATGTTAAATATCACTATTGAGATTTATATCATCACCAGGGAGTGTAATGAAATTTAGCCAGTTTCTTTAGAACAGAATTGTAGCTACATTCTTAGAATTTTACATTCTCAAACCAAAGGACAAATTTTGGCCAGCTTTTACTCTTCCTCTTATCCACATTTCAAAAAGGTATTGTTTGTTGAAATGTCAATTAATTACAAGCTATCAGTAACCACATCGTATTATATGTATGTAAAGCAGTTTATATGTACGTATAATAAAAAGATGAGTAATGGTATAAATGAGGAAATGTAGATAAAGGGAAAATAAGTTGAAGCCAAAATAAGGGCATAGTTCAAACAACAGTCCTGGTAGTCTTCTCTGTTTTGTAACTTTCCATATATTGCTACATATAATTCATATGATTTGATTAAGGTAGGCACTAAAAGGGAATGAGTAAAAAGGTATTTTTACTTGTGGCTTATGGAGTCAATCACATTCCGCTGCTCCAGAGTCAAAGCATGCACATATGTGAGACATGGGGAGAAAAACAGGTCCCTGTTACTCACAGAAGGTCAACCAAACTTCCCCTAAGTGTTGCATTTGACATGATGATTCAGTTACCAAGATAGGAGTGATTCTTCCATAAGGTTGTAGTCTTTTGCAAATTAAAGAACACAAGAATTAGCATGTTGATGAACTTCATGACTAACCCAGCCTCAGATTTTGTCAAGACAGATATAAAAAAGGATGGTTTTACGAGGGCATATTTCACCTTTGTTCTTGTTGTTAGTTGTCATCGAGTTAATTCTGACTCATAGTTAACCTAGGAGTCATTTATCTTGTCATATTAGTGACAAGACCAATCAAAAATAAATCAAACAACATGTATTGGTGTTGGGTGGTACCAAGACAGATTTTAATGAATATAAGACCTAGTTCTTATCCATAATGAACTTATAAATGAATTGAGCAAATAAGACATATCCATGTAAAGTAATTAGTGCATAAAACCCAAAACCCATTGCTGTCAAGTTGATTCCGACTCATAGCGACCCTACAGGACAGAACAGAACTGCCCCATAGGGTTTCCAAGGAGCAGCTGGTGGATTCCAACTGCTGACCTTTCAGTTAGCAGCTGTACCTTGCCATAGCTCTTTTTTTTTTTTTTCCACAGTAGCTCTTAACCACCGACCACCAGGCCTCCATTAGTGCAAAAGGTAGCATATAAAGCATTAAACTCTGTAGACCAATAATTAAAATTAAATACACACAAAGGGCAAAAGACAAAATACATAAATGAGACCTCATAAAAATTAAAAACTTTTGCTCATCAAAAGACTTTACCAAAAAAAGTGAAAAGACAATCTACCAACTGGGAAAATATCTTCGGAAACCATATATCCGACAAGAGTCTAATAACCAAAATACATATAAGACTTCAAAAACTTAATGAAAAGACAAATAACCCAATTGTAAAATGGGCAAAGGACTTGAATAGACGTTTCACCCAAGAGGACATTCAAATGGCTACCAAACACATGAAAAGATGCTCAGCATCATTAGCCATCAGAGAGATGCAAATCAAAACCACAATGAGATACCACTTCACTCCCACTAGGACGGCTAAGAGTAAAAAAAAAAAATAACAAATGTAGGTGAGGATGTGAGGAAATTGGAACCCTTATCCATTGTTGGTAGGAATGCAAAATGGTACAGCCACTGTTGAAAACAGTGTGGTGGTTTCTCAAAAAAACTAAAAATAGAACTACCATATGATCCAGCAACTCCAGTCCTAGGTATATACTCAAAAGACTTGAAAGCAGAGACTCAAACACAGACTTGTACATCAATGTTCATTGCAGCACTACTCACAATAGCCAAAAGGTGGAAACAACCCTAAATGCCCATCAACAGATGAATGGATAAACAAAATGTGATACATACATACAATGGAATACTACTCAGCCAGTAGGAGAAATAAAGTCTTGACACCTGCTACAGTATGGATGGAGCTTGAAGGCATTATGCTGAGCAAAATAAGCCAATTGTAAAAGGACAAATATTATATGACCTCACTTACATAAAAAGACAAGAAAAGGCAAATGTATAGAGACCAAAATTTATTAGTGGTTACCAGGGATGGGAGGGAGGAGGAAACAGGGAGTTAACTGGTGATGACAATATCACATTGATTAAGGGTAGGGTTGCACAGCTGATTATTGTAATTGCAGTCAATAAGTTACACACCTGTAAAAAGTTGAATTGGCACCAGTTGTGTGACAGATATATTTACAACAAAGACCAAAAAAAAAAAAAAAAAAGAGTGGCTGCTGAGGCTGCTTATGTACAATTAAACACCTCATGGGACTTGGTTCCTTGGTTTGGAGGTTTAGGGTCATGGTTTCATGGGCCATCACAGTTAACTGGCCTAATAATGTGTTTAGCACTTTTGTTCTACCTCCTAGTTCACTGTGTAGTGCCTGGGGTCTTAAAAGCTTCCAAGAGGCCATCCAAGGCTCAACAATTGGTCTCAATTCACCTGGAGCAGCAGAGGTAGGAGGAGTCAGGAATAGGAGGAGGATATGGAGTGTGTGGCTAATTGCCTCCATAAACAACTGCCTCCTTTGCCAAGAGACCAAAAGAATTGAATGAGGCCCAGTTACCACTACTGAACACTTTTATCAAAGATTTCACAGAAGAATCCTGATTAAAAGGGGAAAAATGCAGACAGAATTTCAAATTCTCGTGGACTCCAGATTTCCTGGAGTCATTGAGGCTGGATGAACCCTTGAAACTACTGCCCTAATCTTTAAACCTTAAACCAAAAATATTCCCTGAAGTCATTTTAAAACCGAACGATAGTTTAGCTTAACTAATAAAAAAGGTCTGCCTTGAGCATTATGCTCTTTTAAGAACTGTCTATATGGGATCAAATTGACAATAGCAACTCGAAAGATTAGATAGGAACATTAGAGGGCAGTGAGTTTATCTTAATGAGGGAGGAACAACTCAGAAAAGAAGGGTGAGAACATCAATGTCACTAAATTATAAATGTAGAAACTGTTGAATTGGCATATGTTTTGCTGTGTATATTCCCAACAACAACAACAGAATAAATAAAATTTAGAAAAAAAATTAAACACACACACACACCTCATTCTTAAAAAAATAAATAAAGCAGTTTACATGTACATGGAATGAAAAGATAAATAATGATATAAATGAGGAAATGGAGACAAAGGAAAAATAAGTTGGAGCCAGGAATAAGATCAGTCCCCAAAATGAATTCCATAAAGGTTGTTTCACAAAATAGGCCACAAATTGGGTTCCTTGTAGCCAGCACACCATTACTAACACGATATGTAGTATACATGAAATAAAATCAAACTAGTTACTTGCAAAACAATTCCTCCTAATAGTGGACTCCAGAGGGGAATTTCTCTGTAGGTTTTCAAAGGAGGATTCTAGATTATGAAGTCAGTGGAGTTTTAACAACTATGAAGATAAATATTGTAGAAAGCTTTCCTTTTAATGCCCTCAGTGCAAGCTGATGGAATATTGAGAGGAGTCAAAATAATTTGTTCTAAGAACATGTCTTTCAGGCGGTCTGTTTTATGCCAAAGATAAATGGAGACTATCTAGAAATGGCGAGAATGCATAGATTTGAGATGCCTTCATTAATAGCAGGAGCCCTGGTGGTGCAGTGGTTGAGTGCTCAGCTGCTAACAGAAAGGTCAGTGGTTCGAATCCACCAGCTGCTCCTTGGGAGAAAGATGTGGCAGTTTGCTTCCACAAAGATTACAGCCTCGGAAAACCTACATGGCAGTTCTACTCTGTCCTGTAGGGTCACTATGAGTTGGAATCAACTTGATAGCAGTGGGTTTTTGGGTCTTCATTAATAGCAGAATTCAAGACCGTTAAACATCCTTGTAAAGATAATATATAGGGTTTGGAGCTTGGGGTCGTGGATTCTTATCCTGGCACTCCCACTTACCATGTAACTTAGGGCAAATACTTTAAACTCATTAAATCTCACTTGCTCTCACAGTCATCGTTTTCATTAAATGAGATAAATGTAAATGTGCCTAGCCCAGTGACTGGCACATAGCAGGCACACTATTAATGGCAGTTAAACGTGCATCTAAATAAGTAAAAGAGGGCAAAATATGAGAAGTGCTAATCAAGTACAGGAATCCCTGGGTGGTGTAAACTGTTAACATGCTCGGCCACTAACCAAAAGGTTGGAGGTTCAAGACCACCCAGAGGCATCTCAGAAAAAAGTTCTGACAATCTCCTTCCAAAAAAATCAGCCATTGAAAACCCTACGCAGCCCAGTTCTACTCTGACACACATGGGGTCGCTATGAGTGGGTAGCGACTTGATGGCAACTTTTTTCTTCTTTTTTAACAAAGTACAAATGAGACACTTTCAGGTGACAGAAAAAGTTGATGAATGAGAAGAGAAATATTTTCAGGTAGACTGCTGTGAAATATTTTCCAGTGCTTTCTCTTACTGGGTATTGTTTCATTTATGACCACTTCTGGTTTCCTGTCCTCTCCTTTAGAAATTTCCTAGGTATAATTAAATGTCCTCACGTGTCTGAACAGGCAGATATTATTCAAGCAATAAGGACAAAACCCTTTAAGCATGATACATTTTCTTTTGGTTTGCTGACAGTGTCAAGAAGGCATTTGTGACTATGATGGCTATTTTGGTCATAGGGTAATGGGGTTGTGTTTACAATTCTCATTTTCCAGACACTGCCTTAGTAGCAACAATACCACCAGCCCAGGAGAATTCCAGGTATGCAGAGGCTCTGTCCTCTGGACATCAGTGATAAAGGCATAAATTAAGGAAGGTTTTGGCTGCTCTACAGCTTTTGAAATGGACACACAATTGAGGTCCTTGGGATAACAGGGTGGAGAGGAAAGGGAGAAGGTGGATATTCTACTGAGCATGCTCCGTGACTCCCTTAGGTTCCTGCTGCAACTTCTTCCTTTGTAGACTGAATTCCTGAGCCAGAAACGTAAACTTTTAGCAGATAAAATGTCCTTGGGTCCTTTTTGGCTGATCGCTTCAATCAGGCAGTTGGCCAAAGAAAGAAGGCAAGAACTCAAGTGGCCTAAATATCACTCACCAAAAATACAACAGAAATTAGGGCACAGGCAAAGGAGAGGTCTCTACAGACCATTCAGTGATGGGAATTCTCTGGATACAAAAGTCCTGAGAGAATTCCTCTACCTAGTCCCCAGCGAAATGCAGAGGTCTAGCTCGTCCCTTCACACAATTTAAATTCCCTGGTAAGGTCACAGTGCTAAGCATACAGTCAGCCTACACCTTTAGAAATACCCAGAAATGGATTCACAGAAAGTGGTGGTGGCAACCGAGGATACAGCTCAAGGAGTCCAAAGTTCAGCCCCAAAAGGTTCTGTGTAAAAAGATTATTTTTAGGTAAACCAAATAATTTTTGCTTTCTGAGAAATTTCTCAAGAGTGTATATTGGGAAATATTCATCCCAGTGCTCTAAACATAGCATGCTAACAATACTACTAGCTCCTACCTAATTTCCTGTCTCCTGCCCTGTGAACAGCATCCCCTCTTATTACATGGATTGGGAGTACTATTACCTTCTGAATTCAAACCCTGGTCCTGAGCTCACAGTAGGTGCTTAATTAATGTTTGCTTGATCGGTGCTGAAAGGACCTACTAACATCTTTAGTTCAACCACTTCATTGTATAGAGGCAGAAACTCAGGCTAGACGGGCTGTCATGTATATAAGGTCTCTCAGGTGACAGAAACAGGATGGGGATCCAGGTGTCCTGAATCCTAGCCCAGTGCTCCTTTTATTATGTCTTTTTCATATAGGAACAAAGAGCAATCTTCTTTCTTCTCTGTAAGTCGATTTTTTGAAAATATAATGTTGCCCCAACTCTTTTTCCCTGCCAAGGAAATATACTACAGGTAATTTAACCTATTTCAAATGTAAAGAAATTTGTGATTTAGGAAATGAAGTCCTTTGGAAGGTGACAAAATACAAAAACAAACAAACATAGATACCAAATGATAGAAACTTGGAATGATCTGGATATAAAATCTCCACAGACACTCTTTCCTATTTTGGGAAGAGACAGTGAAGGTGACTTGGATGGATGATGAACTTGGCCGAGGAATGAGGACTAGCATTACTACCTCCAAGTGAAGGGGCTCATTGTTCTGTCCCAATTTGAGGTAGGACTGAAGTTCTTCCAAAACTCAAGGTGGAGAATAAGTCCAGAGAAAAAAGGTTATGTCTTCATACTTTTAAAAATCTACAAACTGTTATATGATATGATTGACTAGGTTTTACTCTGAATATACTTAGGCAAAAAATTTGATTCTGAGGCCTTTTCACAGTAGCGCACATGTAACTTTATCAGGATGGGGGAAGTGAACGCAACTATCGACTCATTTACAGCACAGTGAGCCTCGCTCCGCCAGCAGAGGTCTGGGTGGACCACCTTTCTCCAGCTGTGCTCACTGCAGCACATCTGGGATCACATCCGCCCAAAACTTTCGGCCCCTGTGGGTGTCACTCAAGAGCTGGTCAGCCCCTTCCTAGCCTGGCCCCAGTCCGAGACTCAAAGGTGGACTGAGGCATTCACATAACTCCTGGTTGCCAGTGCCCCTTCCTACAACTGCTGGTAGCTTTGCAGGGAGGAGTACAGGACACCCCTTATACCTCTATTCTAAAGGGCCTAGCCTCAAGAATGAGGGACAGTATGTTCACGGAGGAGTTCCTGGGTGATACAAATGGTTAACGCACTCAGTTTCTAACAGAAAGGTTGGAGGTTCAGGTTCACCCAGAGAAGCCTCAGAAGAAAGTCCTGGGGATCTAATTCTAAAAAATCAGCCGTTAAAAACCCTGTGGAGCAAGCACAGTTCCACTCTAACACACATGGGGTCTCCATGAGTCAGAGTCAACTTGATGGCAACTTTTTTTTTTTGATCACAGAAGCACTATTCAGCAATATTATGTGGCACAAATTTAGACCAAATTTGCTTTTTTAAAAAATTTTTTTATTGTACTTTAGGTGAAGGTTCACAGAACAAATAGTTTCTCATTACACAGTCAGTATGCATATTGTTTTATGACATTGGTTAACAACCCCACGACATGTCAACAGTCTCCTTTCTCGACCTTGGAGGACCTTTTTTCTTTCTTGGTGAAAATATACATGGCCAAAGATATACCATTTCAAAAATTTCTACACGTAGAATTCAGTGACATCAATTACGTTCTTCCAGTTGTGCTGCTATTCTCACTATCCTTTTCCAAATTATTCCTTATCTTCAACTCACTGCCCCCTAGGCTTCCCATCAAACCTTTTGAGTTGCTGTTGTCCATTTGAACTCACATAGATAATTCTTTTTTCTTTTTACGACTATTTTTTTTAATTGTACTTCAGGTGAAGGTTTACAGAACAAATAGTTTCGCATTAAACAGTACACATATTGTTTTATGACATTGGTTAACAACCCCACAACATGTCAACCCTCTAACTTCTCAACCATTTTTCTTTTGTGAAAATATACATAGCCAAAGATAAAAATCTCTACATGCACAGTTCAGTGACATCGACTACGCTCTTCTAGTTGTGCAGCTATTCTCACCTTAGATGAAGGCTTACAGAACAAAATAGTTTCTCATTAAACAGTTAGTACACATGTTGCCCTATGACAATGGTTAACAACCCCACTACATGTCAACACTGTCCTTTCTCAACCTTGGGTTCCCTATCACTAGCTTTCCTGTCCCCTCCTGCCTTCTAGTCCTTGTCCCTGAACTGCTGTGCCTCATTAGTCCCCTTTTGTTTTTTGGGGCTGTCCAATTCCCAGCTGAACGGTGAACCTCGGGAGTGACTTCGCCACTGAGCTAAAAGAGTGTCCAGGGACCATACTCTCAGGGTTTCTCCAGTCTCTGTCAGGCCAGTAAATCTGGTCTTTTTTTTGTGTTAGAATTTTGTTCTACATCCTTCTCCAGCTCTGTCCAGGACCCTCTGTTGTGATCCCGGTCAGAACAGTCAGCGGTGGTAGCCGGGCACCATCTAGCTGTACTGGACTTAGGCTGGTGGAGGCCTTGGTAGCCATGTAGACCAAATTCGCTTTTTAATTTCCCAGTTCTGATCAGTTAAAGGGAGAAAAACATCCTACACAAGCTTATGATTTTGGAATGAAAATCACATGAGCTAAATTTTTAGAAACACTATTCTCTCTATTATACCTGTGTGTGAGGAGGGTCGTCTATCTACTTTCAGAGTCTTTGTAAGTTAAATTGAGGGGGAAAACCTGCAGGCTCAGATGCTGCCCCCGCCTCCCCGCCACACACACACTCATCCCTACACATTCCCTTCCTAAGACAGAGGCCTGAATCTGTCCCCATGAGGTGAGGACTCTATAGGTCAGCCTCAGGCCTAAGTCTATATTTAAGTCTTTACATTTCTAGGTAGGCTTTCCTTTATTCACTCTTAGTCAACTATACAACTTCTGGATTTTTATCTAAATATAATAATGAAAACTAGCACATAAATCAAGATTTGTGAGAATTTATACTCAGCATAGCTATCCTGATAAACAGACTACAAAGGTGCTCTGCAAAGGTGGCTGAGAAGTGAAATGCAAGGTATTGAATCCATTTTCCCAATTATTCCAGTCATAAGATGGGAGAACCATCCTTTGGATTGACAGGACACATCTGACGAGGTGGGCGGTGACGGACAGGATGAAGTATCTTTAAGAAAGAAGGGAGGGTAAGAGAAGGGCCGTATTTCTCTCCATTGCCTCTGGGTTTCACCCAATAGAAGTAATATTCAATTGAAGTGGTTAATCTTATGTTTGTGTTTTATTCAAAGCATGGATCACACAGAAAATAGACCTAATATTTGTAGGAATAAATTTTTTACATTTTCCACATGCAGCAGCTGTTCTTATGAGGGAAAGTATTCTTCAGAGAAAAAGAAACAGCTATGTGGTTCTATGCATTTTTAGAGGCCTCCTCATGCTTGTTCAAGTATACTGTATCTGTGATTGCTCAGTGACATTGTGTGTCCCTGGCTGTTATACAATGGTTGGTCACTCTGTTGGAATGGGCTGGCTGGTTTGTCAAAAAAGAAAGTAATTCAACCAACTCATTAAGTAGACTAATATTTTAACTGAACTAGCCAACTGTTTTGTGATTGTGTAGATAGATATGGGTCTGTTCTTGTTAGGTACCGTAGAGTCAATTCCGACTCATTAGAGATCCCATGTGACAGAGAAGAACTGCCCCATAGGGTTTTCTTGGCTGTAATCTTTACGGGAGCCGATCATCAGGTCTTTCTCCTGTGAATCCACTGGGTAGGTTCAAACTGCCAACCTTTTGGTTAGCAGCCCAGAGCTTAACTATTGCACCACCAGGGCTCCTTAGATATAGGTCTGTTGTTGTTGTTAGGTGCCTTCGAGTGCCTTCCAACCCATAGTGATCCCATATACAACAGAACAAAACACTGCCAGGTTCTGTGCCATCCTCACAACCATTGCTGTGTTTAAGCCCATTGTTGCAGCCACTGTGTCAATTCATCTCATTGAGGGTCTTCCTCTTTTTCACTGACCCTCTACTTTATCAAGCATGATGTCCTTCTCCAGGGACTGGTCCCTCCTGATAACTTGTCCAAAATACATGAGACAAAGTCTCACCGTCCTCGCTTCTAAGAAGCTTTCTGGCTGTACTTCCTCCAAAACAGATTTGCTCATTCTTCTGACAGTCCATGGTATATTCACTATTCTTCTCCGAAACCATAATTCAAAGGCATCAATTCATCTTCAGTTTTCCTTATTCACTGTCCAGCTTTCACATCCACATGAGGTGATTGAAAATACCATGGCTTGGGTCAGGCACACCTTAGTCCTCAAAGTGACATCTTTGCTTTTTAACAGTTTAACAAGGTCTTTTGCAGCAGATTTGCCAAATGCAATACATTATTTGATTTCTTGACTGCTGCTTCCATAAGTACTGATTGCGGATCCAAGTAAAATGAAATTCTTGACATCTTCAATAGTTTCTCCATTTAACATGATGTTGCTTGTTGGTCCAGTTGTGAGGATTTTTTGTTTTCTTTATGTAGAGGTGTAATCCATACTGAAGGCTGTAGTCTTTGATCTTCATCAGTAAGTGCTTCAATTTCTCTTTACTTTCAGCAAGGAAGGTTGTATCATTTGCATATCACAGGCTAATAAGACTTCCTCCAATCCTGATGCCATGTTCTTCTTCATATAGTCCAACTTCTCAGATTACTTGTTCGGCATGCAGATTGAATAAGTATGGTGAAAGGATACAACCGTGACACATAGCTTTCCTGATTTTAAACCACTCAGTATCCCCTTGTTCTGTTCAAACAACTGCTTCTTGGTCTATGACCAAGTTCTGCATGAGCACAATTAAGTGTTCTGGAGTTCCCATTTTTCTCAATGTTTTCCATAATTTGTTTTGATCCATACCGTGGAATGCCTTTGCGTAGTCAATAAAACACAGGTAAACATCTTTCTGGTATTCTCTGCTTTCAGCCAAGAACCATCTAACATCAGCAATGATACCCCTCATTCCACATCTTCTTCTGAATCCAGTTTGAATTTCTGGCAGTTTCCTGTTGATGTACTGCTGCAATCATTTTTGAATGATGTTCAGCAATATCTTACTTGCGTGTAATATTCATGATATTGTTTGACACTTTCTGCATTCTGTTGGATCACCTTTCTTTGGAATGGGCATGAATGTGGATCTCTTCCAGTCAGCTGGTCAGGTAGCTGTCTTCCAAATTTCTTGGCATAGATGAGTGAGCATTCCAGGGGTTGCATCCATTTGTTGAAACATCTCAGTTGGTATTCCATCAATTCCTGGAGCCTTGTTTTTCACCAATGCCTTCATGGAGGCTGGGCTTCTTCCTTCGGTGCCATCAGTTCTTGATCATATACTACCTCTTGAAATGACTGAACATCAACCAATACAGGTCTAGAGAGAGTTATTACAACACATCAACCACACAATAGCTGTTTTTAAGCAGCTGATCAGACTGTTAGTGCAGTTAGTATTTGAATGTTATGAAAGCAGCATTACAGTGTGGGTGGTTATAACTGAAGACAACCACTTGGTAGAAATAAAAATATACCAACATAAGTTTTTTTTAAATGAGTTTGTCACATGTCCATGTCTTAATGAAGTTGGCTAATACACACAAGTTAGAAAGCAAAGGGTTTCCAAGTTCAACATGAAGTACTTTCCTTATGATTTCTTTATGATCAATTAGGACTCTTCTTTGCCAATTATATATATATAATTGTATATATATATATATAATTGTGTATATATATATATAATTGTATATATATATATATGTCTATATATAATATTTATTTACACTATTTCAAAACCATCCCCTAGAAGATTTCAAATAATAATCATAACCTCCTTAAAGGATAGAATATCCAAAAATATTCCACCAAAGCAGGATCTAGCCAGTGATCAAGATAAGCTGAATTTGTGTCCACTGTTTTATACTGGGTTTCCCAAGTCCCATTCCAGGTTGTCTGAATTGAAGCTCATTTCTCACTGATGGCCTGAATATGGGCGATCAGAATGAGGACCCTTGTGTCTCACTGTTACTTCAATTGCTCAAAAGGAGCTCAGACAGAGACTGCTTGAGGGGTAAACCATATGCTCTTCTTTACTGTGACCATCAGCCTTCATAAAGTTGTGGGACACAGGGACACATCCTAATATTTGGAGATTTACAAAGACATCCAGTCTGCATGTTATATTTAACAAACCCTGGTGGTGCAGAGGTTAAGTGTTTGGCTGCTAACCAAAAGGTCGGCAGTTCGAATCAACCAGCCACCACTTGGAAACCTGATGAGGCAGTTCTACCCTGTCCTACAGGGTCGCTATGAGTTGGAATCGACTCAATGGCAATGGATTTGGTTTTTTGTATGTTGTTTTCTATCTATGAGGGCTCAAGAAGAACACTACTCTTTTCAGAAAGTTGTTTTGGTGACAGGTGAATTTAACTTTTAAACCATCTAAAAATACTATTTCTCACAGGAAAAATGGTCATATTGTTACTTTCAAAATGGTATTTCTTAGACGCAGATTTCAAGAAATACCCATCCAAAGGATGAGGCTTAGTTCCATTTTGCTAAGTTTGGCCTGCATGTACTTGCCTCCAACTCAAGCTTCCCTTTCTTTCTCAAGGCAAATTTTGGTTTGAAAACTAGGGAAATGAAGTCTAGGAGAAGTCTACAGAATGCAAAATCATCTGCTCATTACTGTGCACAGCACTGTGCTTGGGTTGGGAGTGATTTGAGAAAGAAGAGGAAGCACATCTCAACAAGCTTGTAACCCAGTGCAATGAAAATAACGTGGCCTAGAAGCTGCAGAGTCTTTTGCTTTCTCAATATTCAGTTTCTTCTGGAAACTAGGTCTGAGAGTTAGAAGGGCTTGGAGTGTGCTTGTGTTCAGTTTGGATCTAGAATCTACATTTTTTTTTTAATGGGAAATGTTTGGTTTGTTTCTACTTCATTTCTAGAATTCAGTCTGTTACTTCAAGTAAGAAGTACACAAAGGTCACATAAATGTTTTATGCACTGGATTCACCAAGCCACTGTTTCCTCACTGTTTCCGCAATTAAATAATTATGGAATGGCAGTGAGTTTTAACACAAAGGAACACAGGGGTAACTCCTGAGTCCTCAAGACTGCATTGAGCAGACATGATTTCTTTAAGAAACGAACTACTTTTTTGTAACATCAATATGTTATACTTTAAGCTACCGACCTATATTCAGATAAATTTAATCCCTACTTTGAGCATACATGATTTATAAATATTACACATGAAAAACAACTCTATCCACAATAGAAAAAAAAAATTATTTCTCTTAAAATCTCTTTTTTTTCTGAGTTACTGATAAACAAAGACAAGATCGTAATTCCTTATACTCTGACATGAGGAACCAAAAGGATGATCTAAATGAGGAAGTAAACATATCCACCTCTTGTCATGGGTGGTACCCCAACAGAATCCTCAGGGTCAGAAAGCAATCCATCTCCATCACAAGTGAGCTAATCAGTTCAAGGAGGGAAGTGCCAATGAGCTTTCAGATCAATATGGTGAAGTATGGAGATTGATCTCGTCCCAGAGTGAGTGCATTAAGAAGCTTCTCTACATGACCTTTGCCCAGTGGTACAAATTAGACTCCACCACAAACCACATTCTCGAATGGGGACCTTAAGTCTTGGCTTGCTTTTAATAAAGCACACTGCAGGCAGACCTCAAATATGACTACCAAAAAAAAAAAAAAAAAACGATAGCACATCTTTGTTTTGCAGACCAAGAGGTCATGCAGAATTAGTATATTATGCCTGCAATTTACAGATGAAAAAAAAAAAACCAAGCCCATTGCTGTTGAGTCGGTTCCAACTCATAGCGACCCTATAAGACAGAGTAGAAGTGCAAATGCATGCTGTTAAAATGAAGCATATTTTTTTAGAAAGTATATTTTTTACTGAAGGTGCTGAACGTGTTTCGAAGCATGACGCCCTCCTCATGGCTTCACATAATTCCTTATTAAGAGTTTTGGGAGATACAACTGTGTGCTCAAGACCCCTGCTTCTCAAACTTTAACATGCCTACAGGGCACCTGGGGATCTGCTAAATGCAGTAGGTCTGGGGCCTGAGATGCTGCGTCCAACAAGCTGTCTGGTGAGGCCAATGCTGCTGGCTCCTGAACCACACTTTGCATAACAGAGCTCTAGAAAATACCAGCAAATAGACGTCCCCTCTTCCACGTGTGCATGTGTGCACACACACAGCCTCACGCACACTCACACACCAACATTTCAGGCATGCGATTATGGAATGGGAATGAATCGCTGCAGAGACAAGGAGTAAGAGCTTACATGCCAGGAAACTGTCAGTGACCCCCACACATATCTGTGCTGCCTTGAGGGCTGCTCCTGGCCTTGCTGACCTCTTTAGGAGAGCAACCTTACCAGCATTGGTAGTCATCAGAGAAATCCAGTGGGCACTGAGAAAGCTTTTTGCTCCCCTGGGTGCCTAGCTCACCACTCCACTGACTTGCTGATTTAGAAATTGCACTTTGGGAATTCCATTCAACTGGCATCAAGTTTTAATCCCTATGAAAGTATAGATACCCACAAGAGTGATACAATTTAAATCAGTGGTTCTTACAAGTGTGGTCATGGGGTCCCAGAGGTTAAAACTATACACACAATTATACTAAGATGTTATTTGCCCTTTTGACCCTCATCCTCTCAAGAGTGTACAATGGAGTTTTCCAGAGGCTACAGGATATGGAATGACATCATCGCTCTGATGGCAAATGGAATGCGTGCTGGTAAATTCTTGGGTTTTAACGATTTCTCCATTTTAAATTTCTAATGCATTAATACTGACAGTTAAAACTCACATAAACCAAAAGTCTTTGGGACTACAATCATTTTCAAGAGTGCATAGGGGTCCTGAGATCGAAACGTCTGAGAATCACTGCTTTAAATCAGTATCAATCATCTGCATTGTTTGCTGTGTGCGGTTGAGTCTATTCCGACTTATAGTGAACCCATGTGACAGAGTAGAACTGCCCCATAGGGTTTCTTAGGCTGTAATCTTCATGGGAGCAGAGTGCCAGGTCTTTTCCCCCACAGAGCCACTAGATGGGTTTAAACAGCCAACCTTTGAGTTAGCAGCCCAGGGCTTAACCATTGTGCCACCAGGGCTCCTTATTTGCATACTAAAATACATGAATTCCTAACAAGTTTAACTTTTTTTTGGAGTAACTACTGGGTTCAAAACTCTGTGCTAGGATTTGTGGGAGGAAAGAGTGGCAAGTAAGGAGCAGGGAATGAAAGAGGAAGATAGGAGAAGCAAGTAGGTGACACCGGACAGGCTGGGCAAAGAGGTGTAATTATGATTACCATACGGCTCAGATTTTTGCAGACAGTCTCCAGTTCAAATAGTTGCATGACTCCGTTTAGATTTGTCAGATCAGTGTCTTTGAGTTTGGGGAGAAATCTAACTGTAGTTAAAAGCAGAACAAGCAGAATCCTATGGCAATATAGGAAAGAAAAAAACCCCAAAACCATTGCTGTCGAGTCGATTCTGACAGAGTAGAACTGCCCTGTAGAGTTTCCAAGGAGCAGCTAGTGGATTTGAACTGCTGACCTTTTGGTTAGCAGCTGAACTCTTAACCACTACGCCACCAGGTTTTCCGTATAGGAAAGAGGGTAATTAATTTCAGCACAGCAACTAAGGTTCTTAGAATTGATATTTAAGCTCAGCTCTGTATGATCTATGTTGTGAAGGGATATCTAAGCAAAGGGAACAATTTGAGCAACACCATAAGGGTGTGAAGATTGTAAAAGAAGGAAAGGGGAGCAGTTTGGTGCATCTAGAGTAGGGTGGTGATCTTTGGAGTAGCAGAGAGAGAGAGAGATGACGAGACGCCAGGTCGAGGAGTTTTACCTTTTCCTGTACGTACAGTGAAAGTTGGGAACGACACAGGCATATCAGATTCTCAAGGATGATAACTGGAAGGAATGTGCTGTATGGGGTCCAGGAAGGAAAACATTCCAACTTAGGGGGAGTACAGAAGGCCTCAGAGGTGATGGACATGTATGTTTGCAGCTACTGTAGAGTTTAGAAGAGGAGGTACAGCATAACTCATTGGGGGGTCAAACCACTAAAAAAGAATGGAGAGTGAGAAGAAAAGGGAACCAGCCACAGAAACTTAGAGGAAAATATTTGTTTTGAGAGTTGGGTAGAGGGAGAGGAGCCAGTGAAAGAACCTGGCAAGGACAATTGGAGGGGACACCGAGTAGGGACCCAGTCTGTGCCGGAAGGAGTCCGGGGATGTAGAATGGAGAGAGAGCTTGTGGGCTGAGGAGATGTGGCCAAGGTCACTGACAGTGTTTCAATTTCATGAGACAGCTCCCAGTGAGAAGTGGGACGGCAGCCTCCTTGCTGCCCTAGCTTTAGAATTCCACTCACGCCATGTTGGTTGTGGAGAGACCAGAAGAGAGAGTGAAAAGCAAAGGCACGAATGCCACTGATCTGTGTAGAAATTGTTCAATGGGAACCTAACTTGCTGTGTAAACTGTTGCCAAAAACACAGTAAAATATTAAAAAAAAAAAGAAAAGAAAAGAAAGCAAAGGCGTGGTGAACAGAAAAACCAGGATGATAATCGATGGGGAGGCATGGTTAAGGAGGTAGGGTTTGTTTTTTGTTTCCGGAGGGGGAGCCTTGCACACATGTGTGGACTGATGTGGAGCCAGTGATGTGCAAGGGATGAGAAAAGCAACAGAAGTGAGAGAAAGTGGGATGGAGAATACAAGTGGGGGAATTAGCTGTGAAGAGAAGGACGCTCTCAGGCTCCATAAGAAGAATGGGTGATGGAACTGAAAGGACAAATGTGAACCCTTCTTGAGAATAAATTTTGAGATGAAGCGTGTGTGCACATGTGTGCTGGTGGAGGAGGGGTGTGTGCCTATGTGTGTGTGTTAGTGGAGAAGGCATTGTGAGTGTGTGGGTGGGTGTTAGTGCAGGAAGGGTGTGTGGGTGTGTATGGTGTAGAAGGTGTGTGTGTGTGTTTCTATATACCCTTTGTGTGTGTGTCCCCAATTTTAATCCAAATCAGGGTTACAGAGAGAAAAAGAGACTCTCATTTGTTGAGATTTTACCATCCTGGGGGAACCTCAGAGGCTCTGGGTGACACAAATGGTTAAGAGCTCAGCTACTTACTGGGTTTAGTAAGGTTGGTGGTTCGAGTACACCAGAGGTGCCCTGGAAGAAAGGCCTGGCAATCTATTTCTGAAAGCGTACAGCCATTGAAACCCTATGAGCACAGTTTTAGGGAAGTAATTGTAACTCCAGTGCCTTGTGTCAAGCCTAAATATTTGCTGAATGAATTAAATGCAGTACCAGGGACTTTTAAGCATACATTAAAGAGGGAGGAAAGTGACATTTTGTTGAACATATGCTATCTACCAGGAACTTGATTTGCGTTAAGTCATTTAATTCTCAGTAAAACCTGTGAAAGAGGTAACATTTTGTTTTATAGATGAGAAAATGAGCCTTACATGGGCTAAGTAAATAACCTACAACTAGGAAAGGGTATATGTCCATCTCTGGCCTTCCTTCTTTCTGGCCATTGCCACCAGAATGTGGCCTAGGACCCGTAAACCCATTGCCATCGAGTTGATTCTCACTCATAGCAACCCTATAGGACACAGCAGAACTACCCCATAGGGTTTCCAAGGAGCTGCTGGAGGATTCGAACTGCTGACCTTTTGGTTGACAGCTGAACACTTAACCACTGCACCACCAGCGCTCTGGCCCTAGGGCAGAATTCTTTATAAATGAGATTTTAGCAGTGTTGAACTACAGCATTATCTTGTGGCCAGAAACCCTGATCTTCTTTTGGTAAGTGTGTTTCTATTTTCCTGTTAAACGTTTTGTGTTTATGGATACGGTACACTCTGAGACTACATTTTTGTGATGCCAAAACTACGTACCGTTTTTGTATTATCGAATCAATGAATTAGAGAGAGGTTACTATAAAGGGATGAATGCATTTTTAATGAAACTGCATGATACAACTTGCTCTTCACCAAGAATAATGGCAGATCTATGAGGTTTACACCTAAGAGCTTTGTGAGTTTATCTGAAAGCCTACGTCATGGGTCTCATTTAGCTGGAACACAGAAAAATATTCTTAGAGATTCCAGCGAGCTTTAAAAACAAGTTTAACTTTTTTTGGACTAACTACTGGGTTCAAAACTCTGCGCTAGGATTTGTGGGAGGAAAGAGTGGCAAGTAAGGAGCAGGGAATGAAAGAGGAAGATAGGACAAGCAAGTAGGTGACACAGGACAGGCTGTGTCATACTATCTCCACCCTTCTCTGTGATCAGTTCACCTACACGATGTTGCTAACTATAAATCTGTAAAAAAATTACTATTTTCCCCTTAATCACTGTCGTTCTTTTTTTCTTAGGCTCCAAGCTTCAGACAGGAGTGCTAACGATTAAGATAATCATTGAACATAAGCAGAGAATGTACATGAACTCACATTATACCGAGTGGGAGAACTGATGAGGTGTCTTGGAGGCTTAAACAGAGAGGGAACAGAAATGCTCCCTTACTTGCACAGTTTAATCCTTTGGTAAGGCTGGTTTGCTAAATCATATATGCTCTTCATTAAGTTAATGTAATTATTTTAAATAAATCTTCATAATCACTAAAATATTGTTCCTCAAGAGCAAGGATTTGGTCTGTATTGCCCATGTTGGATCCTCACATCCTAAAACGTTATTTGGCCTGCAACTGACACCTGACAAGTATTTACTGAACAAAAGAAGGACTCTTAAAAATAGCTGAGTGACCCTATGGTACTTAAACTACTTTTATTATTTCAACTGTAAAAGTGCAAAGAAATTTGGAGTTCATATTGCTTCAGTAGGTGGTGGTACATACATCACCCAGTCTCATTACCCATGGATAATTAAGAGGCTGTGCAGGAATCCACAGAATGCATAAAAAATTCTTATCTCCCCATTTGAATTGGCTAAAAAACCAGGTATGTTCACATATTTAATCTTTGGATGACTTGAATGTGATAAGAGAACTTTGAGGAAATATTAAATGAGAATTGTATTGAGAATTGCTTGGACAGCAAATGAGAACATTGGTTATTTAAGAAGGGGGCAGTTAGAATTAATGCTTTAAGATGCAATGAACTGATTTGAAATTCAGGAAAGTCATAAATTGAACTATTGTAGATGTATCTCTTTTAAAATTCCTTCTTACTCTGCTCCTACCATTTCTACTGTAACTGTAGGTAAACCAACAAAAATAAAATTGTTTATATAATGACAATGTCACAATACTGTTTCATATTGTTGTTAGTCTTATACTTATGACCTACTGTCTCATTTAAAGTTACCGTTAGTAATCCAAGTTCTGAAAAATGTCTCGTGACTTTTAATCTTTAAACAAAAATAAGTGTTATTCCTTAAAAAAAAAAAGTTAGAATTTTGCAGTTGAAAACCTTCTAGGCTGAGAAAATCACAGACATATAGTCTGAGTTTGGTTTCTTATGTTAGAAGGGCCATTTTAAATCCAGAAAAAAAAAATATATCAATGCTTATCAGGTAGCTTGCATACATTTTTAGATTAAAGACAGATTAATAAATGTAAAAGCTTTGTAGATTCACAGCAAGTGTTTTGAGGGCTTATGTTGAAAGCCAACAACTAATTATAAAAGCCTGCTTGGACTAATCAATTATTCAGATCAACATTAGGTGCCTATTATATACATAAACATGGGAATTATATCTCCCTTAAGTAATGTACTAACATCATGAGTCTGTAACATTTTAATGTGAAATGGGAAGACATAGCAGCCTTAAACTATTAAGACTCATTCCAAGCAATGAAATGACTTTTGCGTGTACATTAGACACACAAAAGACAATTTTTTTGTTTCAGTTTGATACTTATTTTTGTGATTTGTTTTATATTTTAAAAATGACAAGAGTGAATCAAATGCTTAACTAATACAAAGAACTCTGGTGCAAAATCCCTAATGTGATGCTTTTCTCATACTAATTAACAAAAAAATCATTTTCTGCTCTTCAAGGAACTTTTACCATTGTATACGTAAATATATTCATAATTTCTAGAATACAAACATATTGATCTTCTCAAAAGTGCATCTGATGTACCCAAGTCTGTTCTCAGCACCTCTCCCCTAGTCCAGGGATTTTTCATACAGTTGCCTTCTCTCCAATGAGAACTCTCTCTGGCGTTTAGAAAAAAGCAAGCTCTTAAATAGATGCAAACCATAGGGACACCAGAAATAGATGTGACCAGGCACCTGCTGATGAACAGTGACAAATCCCACTGACACTGCAGTGACCCCCAGTCAGTCAAGATTTAATTAAGGGGCATAATTAAGTCAGTGGAACAGAACACTAATGAGTGTTTTTTTAATATGGGTAATTACACATAAAAATACAAAGTGTGGTGGAGACCTAAATATATCATTAAAATGAACAGTATAGAATAACAAACAGAGTGCTAAGTATGCCTCTTCTACTGCTGTTTAAAAAAAAAAAAAAAGTTGAACGTCTCAGGTTGAATAATACTCAGGCAAGTTTATGTTGGCTTCACGCTGGCAACATTTGTTATTCTAATTTTGCAACAATAAGCGACTATGTGTATTAAGATCCTGTTTTCGATGCAGATTCCATTGCCTTTGAAGTCTTTCTGTGTGGAGCATTTTGTCCAACTGCAAATGAGCAATTAAGAGACTGTTTGCAAGTATTTGGCTTCCTATGGATCAGCTTATGGAGGTGTCCGTCTGAGCTCCAGAGACTTTGACAGATGTGGAAGACTGACGTTATTTACTAATTCAGAATGAACTTCTATTTCAACCAGTTATGTGTGACTCTTTGATTTGATTTTTGCTTTAGGCATTGACATAACCTACAGGACTGCGGTCTGCTGACTGGGAAATCCCACAGAGGAAGGTAAATAAGGCTGAAATAGAGTTGGTCACTTTTCAAACACGAGCATGAGGCATTTAGGTCACAGCAAAAAACCAAAAAAGACGAAAACAACCCCATTACATACCGTGATTGAAAAACATGCCTATGTGGTTTGGGACCTGTCCTTCTGTTGGGATTATTTTATCTACAGTACGCCCAGATGGTGGTTTGCAGTCCTTGACAGACTTTTATCTGTTTATCCAAGCAACAAGTGGAAAAGCAGATTCTCTTGACTGCTGACACGTGCCATTCAACTCTCTATAAAATTACTGATTCTAAATTTTTCCGCCAAAAGTTATTGCATTTTCTTCCAGTACTAAACACATCTCGCCAGTCTTCCCGCTTCTGTTCTAACCTGTGCTTTGCAATATTCCAGAAGAAAAGAATAGAACATCTTTACAATCCCATTATTAACAGGGGCCAATGGCCAGAAACTACATCTTTCTACTGAGGACGGGGCAGGATTTTGCCTGAATGAGGATGGTGCTAAGGCTACCTTGTGAAGGATATGTGAAAGTATTTGTACTTTGCTATACAGAAGACTCTGTCATACAAAAATTCAATTTATATTGGTTCTTACAGATTATCAGAGTGGTTGTCTAATATTAACTTCTTAAAGATAAATGCCAAAGTGTCTATCATGATAATGGAAAGTTTCTCCACGTGAAAAGCATGTTTTTTTTTTTTTTTAAATTGTACTTCAGGTGAAGGCTTACAGAACAAATAGTTTCTCATGAAGCAGTAGTACACATATTGTTTTATGACATTGGCTAACAACCCCACAACATGTCAACCCTCTAACTTCTCAACCTTTTTTTGGTGAAAATACACATAGCCAAAGATACACCATTTCAAAAATTTCTACATGCACACTTCAGTGACATTGACTACGCTCTTCCAATTGTGCTG